>NC_136942.1:12187444-12362444 GCF_949987615.1 Pollachius pollachius
TACCTAAACTACCATTACACCACGTTATATACCTAAACTACCACTGCATCACTTTATATACCTAAACTACCATTACACCACTTAATATACCTAAACTACCGTAAATCCCGTTGTATACCTTAACTACCACTACGCCCTGTTATGTACCTACACGACCACTACATAACGTTATGTACCTAAACTACCATTACACCACGTTATATACCTAAACTACCACTACACCACGCTATGTATCTAAACTATATCTAGGGTCATAGGTCATGTGTAGGGTCAAAGGTCATACCTAGGGTCCTCTCTTTCTTGTACCAGGAGCAGATGTTCTGGGCCACGGTCTCCAACGGCACCGTGGCAACCAATGAGGATGAGGCTGTGGAGCTGACCATGTACCGCCAGAGGAGCTCCGGAGCTGCTGCCTCAACGGGGGCAGAGGGGCCCCCTGGGCTCCAGGGGCCCCCTGGGGTCCAGGCAGCCCAGGAGGAAGAGGGAGCCAAGGGCGAAGAGACCCTGACCCAAGACCAGCTGGACCACGTGGAGAAAGGAGAGGGACCACATCTGAAAGAGGTTCTTACCTTTACACTGTAGAACCAACACATAGAGAGCTGAGGAGCATTGAGGAGAACGTTGAGGAGAACGTTGTTGAGGAAAACTTTGAGGAGAACTTTGAGGAGAACATTGAGGAGAACTTTGAGAATATTGAGGAGAACATTGAGAACATTGAGGAGATTGTTGAGGCGAACGTTGTTGAGGAGAACTTTGAGGAGAACATTGAGGAGAACATTGAGGAGAACATTGAGGAGAACGTGTTGAGGAGAACATTTAGGAGAACGTTGAGGAAAAGGTTGTTGAGGAGAACTTTAAGGAGGACTTTGAGGAGAACATGTAGGAGAACGTTGAGGAGAACGTTTAGAAGAACATGGTTGGGGAGAACATTGCTGAGGAGAACATGGCCGTTCAAATGTTTTCTACTCTGACCTTCAGATCCCAGCAAAACTGGGGGACAACCACCAGCTCTGCAACATCAAGGTGGGAGGCTTCTCCACTCCTAGATTCAAATGAATTCAATATGTTTGATCCTCTATTTACTTCATAACCTCTTTGTTTGTATATTATATCCTGTGCACATATTTCTGCAACAAAATGAATTCTGATTCAGATCTTCCTAATCAGTAGGAAGGAATAGCTCATGGTTAAGATGTAGACCTGCATGGTGGGATTCTGTCTGTTGTTTTTATTCCAGTGCTTTGGTGTTAGATGATGCTGTGGCTCTTCACCTGTGGTTGTATTGCAGTGTTGTGGTGTTAGATGTTGCTGTGGCTCTTCACCTGTGGATGTATTGCAGTGTTGTGGTGTTAGATGTTGCTGTAGGTCTTCACCTCTGGTTGAATTGCAGTGTTATGGTGTTAGATGTTGCTTTAGGTCTTCAACTGTGGTTGTATTGTAGTGTTATGTTGATGGGCCGTACGGAACGCCCACCAGACAGATATTTGCGTCGGAGCACGCTGTGCTGATCGGGGCAGGGATTGGCATCACCCCCTTCGCCTCCATCCTCCAAAGCATCATGTACAGGTGAGAGAACAGCCTTCAGAAACAGGTGAGAGAACAGCTTTCAGAAACAGCTGAGAGAAGAGCTTTCAGAAACAGCTGAGAGAAAAGCCTTTAAAAAGAGATGAGAGAACAGCCTTCAGAAACAGGTGAGAGAACAGCCTTCAGAAACAGGTTAGAGAACAACCTTTAGAAAAAGGTGAGAGAACAGCCTTCAGAAACAGGTGACAGAACAGCTTTCAGAAACAGGTGAGAGAACAGCCTTCAGAAACAGGTGAGAGAACAGCCTTTAGAAACAGGTGAGAGAACAGCCTTCACAAACAGGTGAGACAACAGCCTTCAGAAACCAGTTTTATCTCCAGTCTAACTCTAAACCTGTAGGTCCCCCCAGTCTAACTCTACCCTGTAGGTCTCTCCAGTCTAACGCTAACTCTGTAGGTCTCTCCAGTCTAACTTTAACCCTGTAGGTCTCTCCAGTCTATCTCTTACCCTGTAGGTCTCCCCAGTCTAACCCTGTAGGTCTCTCGAGTCTAACTCTTACCCTGTAGGTCTCTCCAGTCTAACTCTAGCCCTGTAGGTCTCTCCATTCTAACCCTTTAGCTCTCTCCAGTCTAAATCTAACCCTGTAGGTCTCTCGAGTCTACCTCTAACGCTGTAGGTGTCTCCAGTCTAACTTTAACCCTTTAGGTGTCTCCAGTCTATCTTTAACCCTTTAGGTCTCTCAAGTTTAACCCTGTAGGTCTCTCCAGTCTAACTTTAACCCTGTAGGTGTCTCCAGTCTAACTCTAACCCTGTAGGTGTCTCCAGTCTCATATCTCTGGTTTATTATTCTCAAGGTATCGGAGGAGGAAGCAGAATTGTCCGAACTGCAGCTACTCCTGGTGTGAAAACATAATAGACAGCGATATGAAGTTACGGAAGGTACAAATTCATAAATAAACAAATAAAATATCAATAAGTCAATTATTTATTTATATATTTTATTTTAGCTTGTCCAATTTGATTGCATGCTTTGCTTGTTGTCAGTTGATAAAAGTGTGTCTTCTGAACGACTGCTTGTTGTCTCTGTGGTGCAGGTGGACTTCATCTGGATCAACCGAGACCAGAAGTCCTTCGAGTGGTTTGTCAGTCTGCTCACTAAACTGGAGATGGACCAGGCTGACGAAGAGCCAGAAGGTGAGGAGAGAGAGACAGAGAGAGAGGGGGGAGGAAAGGTAGAGGGAGGGAGAGAGAGAGAGAGAGAGAGAGAGAGAGAGAGAGAGAGAGAGAGAGAGAGAGAGAGAGAGAGGATGGGAGGGAGACACAGAGAGAGTTTCTAACCACTTCATTATTTTTTGGGGGTTTATTTCCATCTCCTATAAAGCACTTTGAATAACAGTGGATATAAACAAAGTGTATGATTATCTTGCTTTCATTGTTGGTATTCTGTTCTGTTCATCATGGCTTCATGATTGGATGCATGTGATTGGTCAGGCCGCTTCTTGGAGATGCACATGTACATGACGTCAGCACTCAGCAAGAACGACATGAAGGCCATCGGCCTCCAGATGGCACTGGACCTGCTGGCCAAGAAGGAGAAGAGAGACTCCATCACTGGGCTGCAGACCAGGACCCAGCCCGGCCGACCTGACTGGGCCAAGGTAGCACACTGTACTGGTGGACCTTTACCTGTACTGGGGGACCAGTTCCTTATTCATGTGGAATCACTGTACTGGTCTCCTATACTTCACTATTCCAGCACAGATCACACCTTTAACTCTACCAACTAATCCAAGGATATACTTCTATATTATCTATCTATATTATCTATAGATGTATAATATACTTCTATTATATATATTATCATAATCATAAAGTGTATACAATATATCATACTCAAGCACAAAACCAAATATCATAAAATAAAATACATAATGTCATAAAATAAAAGTCAAACAATTGATTATCAAATGACAAAGGCAGTCGTTGATTTGGTCAGTGAAATGTTTTGTAAGTAGAAGAATGAGGACTATGTTCATATCTGAAAATGAATTAACTAATGATGAAACTAATGAACCCCTTAAGAGGCGTCTCAGTGTTATGTTAAGTTAGTCTGAGGTAAGGCTGAGGTTCTCAGTGTTAAGTTAATTGCAGGTTAACCTCCGGATCTCAGTGTTAAGTTAGTCGCAGGTTAGGCTGAGGTTCTCAGTGTTATGTTAAGCTAGTCTGAGGTTAACCTGAGGTTCTCAGTGTTAAGTTAGTCTGAGGTTAAGCTGAGGTTCTCAGTGTTAAGTTAATTGCAGGTTAACCTGAGGTTCTCAGTGTTCTGTTAGTCTAAGGGTAACCGGAGGTTCTCAGTGTTCTGTTAGTCTGAGGGTAACCTGAGGTTCTCAGTGTTCTGTTAGTCTGAGGGTAACCTGAGGATCTCAGTGTTAAGTTGGTCGCAGGTTAACCTGAGGTTCTCAGTGTTCTGTTAGTCTGAGGGTAAAGCTGAGGTTCTCAGTGTTCTGTTAGTCTGAGGGTAAACTGAGGTTCTCAGTGTTCTTTTAGTCTGAAGGTAACCTGAGGTTCCAACTGCAGGTGTTCCAGAAGGTGTCTGAGGAGAACAAGGGGAAGGTCCACGTGTTCTACTGCGGTGCTCCGGCGCTCGCCAAGACCATCAAGGCCCAGTGTGAGCACTTCGGGTTCCACTTCTACAAGGAGAACTTCTGAAGCACGCGCTGTTGTTCCTTCTTTTTGCGTGTGTTTTCCTTTCTGTGTGTGTGATTGTGTTTGTGTGTGTATGTGTGTGTGTGTGTGTGTGCGTGTGTGTGTGTGTGTGTGTGTATGTGTGTGTGTGTGTGTGTGTGTGTGCGCGTATGTGTGTTATACTTCTGCATGGAACCCTATCTTACACATGTATTTAACATAAAAAAGCGTATGCACAGGGTATATATCCATGGAAAGTGTGTACGATATGTTAGATATGGATGTGTGGCTGCCGATCAGTTTGTTTTGGTGATGTCTTGTGTTTAGTAAAGAGTAGGATGGGTTTAACCACTCAACTGGACTGTGAATCTCACAACAGAACTCTTTTCTCAACTGAACTTTATTCAACTGTAATGTACTTGATACCGAACAGAACTTTAACTCTGTGTCATAAACTGATCTTCATTCAACAGAACTCTATGTAACTGAACTTTAATAAATGTTGTTTTACTAAACAATGTATTCAATGTGCTTTGTTTAACTGAACTTTATTACACAGCACTTAAATCACAACAACATTCGATACTATGTTTCTCAAATCGTACTTTGACATTTACCACACCTTCTTTATTTAATTTAGAGGCATTCATGCATATTATATAATATATATTAACATAACCATCACAAAACATTTATATATAGCTATCGTGAAACAACCCAGTATAACGCGATCTTGTGCTCATGCTCACAAAAATGTATCTATTGAATCGTGTCCCAGAGCAATTGTCCGACTTTTTCATGCTACGAAATGCACCTGGAATGAGAGCTTTTCTCAGACGTTTTAGTGCAACACAGAACGACATTTATACCAATGCATTTCAATAGTTTTTTTTTTTTTCGACCACAGCCGTTAGCCTAAGGATCATACAATATACTGTCAAACTCTCAACATAAACAATTATTATTTAGATGTGTAATCCAAGGCATTTAATATTCCTAGCCTAAAGGTCCGGATGAGGCATGGAGCTATTAAAGGATGGAGGTCTAGCGGAAGGGGCGTGACTTACGAGCTCGACCTACTCGTTTCCATGACGAGGTTGCAGCTGAGCTGCTGTAAATTGTGTTGTTTTTGTCGTAAACTCGGTTCTGCTGGCTAGGAAGGTCCATGGGAAGAACTAATTACTGTAGACGTTCTCTCTTTTTATAAACATTCTCTGCTATTACTAATTACTATTACTAACTCAACACTGGTTCGGTTTGATATCACGTAATCATAATAAACCACCGCTAGAGATGAAGAAAAGATTATGATTAATAAAGGCACTGCGTTTCATCATTAATTAAGTTATTTGTAATTAAACGTGTGTGTGTGTGTGTGTGTACTGGGGAGCTGTTCTTTTGTTTGTCTCCATCGTTTTGTTTACGTGTCTTCACTTTGAAGTCTGGCAACCCCCGCCGTGGGCTGCCCGCCCCGTTAACCGGTACTCGCCCCTTTCAGGAAGCGGTTCTCCTCCTCCGTGTTGTTGTGGAGCTCTGAGGACCCGATCCCAGAGGACCCGGAGGACCCGGTACTAACGGGAGGACCCGGTACAAACGCGAGGACCCGGTACTAACGGGCGGACCCGGTACCAACGGGGCTGATCCGCTCTGAACCCGGAGGACCCGGAGGACCCGGTACTAATAGTCTAACGTGGACTTAATATCTGCTGACCCGAGCCCGGAGGACCCGGTACGAACGGGTCGGTCTAACTGGGACTCGATACCGCTGACCCGATCTGACCCGGAGGACCCACTACTAACGGCCAACGTGGACTCGATATCTGCTTTTGATCAGGTGTGTTGTGGGATCTGGGAACACCTGCCGAGCCGAGCCGAGTATATTAGTTACCAGTAAAGTTACCAGTATATCTACAAGTATAGTTACCAACATAGTTACCTTGTACTGGATATTAATATTGACTTGTTAATGCTGGATATTGATAGAGTGTATGTGTTTGTGTGTGTGTTTGTGTGCGTGTGCGTGTGTGTGTGTGCTACTATAGTATGCAAGGTGGGGGTCACATGGGTCTGCGCCTGGGGTCCTAGGATCGTTTTGGGGCCTCAGCTGAACGATCACATGACCTCAGTTCTTGAGAATCCCCAGCATGCCTCTCTTGTGTGTGTGTGTGTGTGTGTGTGTGTGTGTGTGTGTGTGTGTGTGTGTGTGTGTGTGTGTGTGTGTGTGTGTGTGTGTGTGATCCTGAACTGTAGGACCAATCACATCACTAGAAAGATCTGAAGACATCTTATGATTTCCAGTTCAAATGATCAGATTAGTTCCATGATGAGAAGGAGGTGGGAGGAGGTCATGAGGCGAGTGTCCTCAGCCCTCTGAGAGTAGAGGATAGACCAGGACTGGGTACCGCTAGACTCGCTAGGGTCGACTAACTTAACTAGGGTAGACTATCTTAACTAGGGTAGACTAACTTAGCAGGATCTTTGAACCAGACCAGAGCCTTTGTTACCTTCGACCCTCTGACCCCCAGATGGTGGGCAGAGGTTCAATGTGACCTTGACCCCCTGACCCCCAGACGGTGACCTTTGACCCTCTGACCCCCAGACGGCTGTCCCATGGCGGGCTATGACGAGGACCTCCTTAGGAACCCCTTCTACCGGGAGCTGGAGCGGAGCCGGCCGGACCTCTGCAGCCGTGTCGCCCAGGTCAACGGGGTGGTGAGTCCCTCATTATCACATTATCCCATTATCCTAACACATTATCATTAAACACGTTATCACATTAACACACATGCATTATCACACAGACATTATCACACACACATTTTCACACAACCCATCAATACCTCCTATTGATGGGTTCTACTTCCTGTTGATGGGTTCTACTTCCTGTCCTGTAGGTTCTGGTTCCGTGTTCCGGCAGCGTGTCGCTCAGCACGGACGCGGCCCCACGGTTTGACCGCTACGTTCTACTTCCTGTGGAGGACGGCTTCAAGACCGCCGATGG
Source organism: Pollachius pollachius (assembly GCF_949987615.1). NCBI lineage: Eukaryota > Metazoa > Chordata > Actinopteri > Gadiformes > Gadidae > Pollachius > Pollachius pollachius. Next base: position 12,194,655 of record NC_136942.1, read on the forward strand.
AAGCGTAGGTCTGCTGTCTCGACCCTAACCCTGACTAACGCTAACTTACTTACAATGACTCACTAACCCTAACCTTGACTCACCCTATCTAACTAACGAACCCTGACCCTATCCAGCTAACTAACCCTAGCTAACAAACCCCGATCAACCCTGACTAACTAACTATCCATGACTAACTAACCCTAGCTCTAGCTAACCCTAACTTACTAACCTTTACAACTAACTCATCCTAACTAACTAACCCTGACCCTTACTAACTAACTAACCCTAACTATCAAACCCTCACTAACTAACCCTCACTAACTAACTAACTAACTTACCCTAACTAACTAACCCTGACCCTTACTAACTAACCCTAACAATTTAACCCTGACCAGCTCACTAACTAACCCTAACTAACCCTGACTTATTAACCCTAACTAACTAACCAACCCAGACCCTAACTAACCCTGACCCTAACTAACTAACTAACCCTCACCCTAACCCTAACTAACTTACCTTGACCCTTATCCTAACTTTCTAACCCTGACCATAACCCTAACTAACTGACCCTAACCCTAACTAACTAACTAACCCTGATCCTAATCCTAACTTACTGACCCTTACACTAACTAGCTAACCCTTACCCTAACTAACTGACACTAACCCTGACCCTGACCCTTACTAACTAACCCGGACCCTAACCGTATGTCTGCTGACCTAACCCCCTGCTCTACTGTGTGTGTGTGTGTGTGTGTGTGTGTGTGTGTGTGTGTGTGTGTGTGTGTGTGTGTGTGTGTGTGTGTGTGTGTGTGGATGTTTTATTTTTGTGTAGGACGTGTGTATCCGTGACCAGCGTGTTGTCCTGGGGATCGAACCCGCGGTGTCGGTGGCCATCTTGTTTGAGGAGACGTTCTACAATGACCGCGAGCAGAGCTTCAGCCTGCTGTGTCTGGCCGGACCGCTGGACCCCAAGCAGGACCCGGACCCGGGGCGGGACCCAGGGCCGGACCGGACCCCCTACAGCCTCCGGACCCCCGAGGACGCCCGTAACTTCCTGGGACATCCAACCCTCAAACTAGACCGCCTCATCGCAGCCTTCAGTCTGGGTTTCAAGGACCAGGAGGGGAGGGGTCTACAGCACCACCTGGTAGGACTCACTATCACCAGGACTAACTAACACCAGACCACCCCCTGGTAGGACTCACTGTCACCAGGACTAACTAACACCAGACCACCCCCTGGTAGGACTCACTGTCACCAGGACTAACTAACACCAGACCACCCCCCAGTAGGACTCACTATCACCAGGACTAACTAACACCAGACCACCCCCCAGTAGGACTCACTATCACCAGGACTAACCAACACCAGACCACCACCCGGTAGGACTCACTATCACCAGGACTAACTACGATCCAATACGATAATACTTTATTGTCAGAACAAGTCTTAAATTTGTCTTGCATCCTAAGCAGCTTTAGTTACAAACATCACAGACAAGACGTCAGGACAGGACATCAAAAACAGGACATCAAGACAGGACCCACAATTAAAATAAAATACATTAATTCATCATGATATTACAGCAACAACATTTAAGGCCCATCAGCGTGCATTCGTTCTGGGATTTAGTGCCTGGTTCAGTTCTAGGATTGACTGTTGAACAAAAGAGTGCTTCAGTCTAACCTTTTTGAATGTTGGAACCCTATATCTCCGGTTAGATGGTAGTTTATTATACTCGACTCAGCGTTTAGGACGTGGTTGGGGTTGGAGGAAACGTTTTTAGCCAACCTCAGTATGTTTTTTATGGTAGGCTGATTCCTAAAGTTTCTGGAGTGGTTGACCTACTATCTTTAAGCAGATTTTCAATTAGTGGAGCATTTTTGATTTTTAAGAAGCAGACAAAGTCTTGTGCCTTGTGGTGTTACAGTACTGTAAAACACTCATAATCGCGGCTACAAAAAATAATAAAGAATTGGTTGACTTGCTCTGAAAGATCTGAGTCGGCGGAGTAACCAGATTCTTTGTTTAGTTTTATTGCAAATTTTGGCAATGTGGTCTTTCCATGAAGCTGATGGTCTATGGTTACCCCCAAGTACAGTTTCTAAATGAGGACAACTGCTTGATTCTTTTCTTGATGGATTACAAGAGAAACGGAATGCCAAACACAATCTCCTCAGTTTTCTTGGTGTTTATCAGAAGTGCATTATTGTCAGTCCACTCAACCAGCTTGTTCACGCCAAGTTGGTGAACAATTATAAATTGTTTTGCTGTGTCTGTACGACAATCATCTTTGTAGAACGTAAAAAGCATAGCTGAACTCACACAACCCTAGGGGGCTCCAACATTGGTTGTAATGGCAGATGAAAGGGGTTTGTTTACCTTTACAAACTGTGCTCAGTTGGTGAGAAATGAAGCTTACCAATGTATTAGGTATGGATTCAGTACCTGCTGGACCATTTTTGCTACCAGAATATCTGCTTGAATGGTATTGAAGGCTTATGAAAAATCTAAAAAAAAGTGCTCCTGCATAGGTCTTGGGTTTGTCTAAATGTTTTGAAATAATATGAACTAAAGAGGCAACAGCGTCTTCAGTGCCACAGCCCTGTTTATAGGCAAATTTATATGAGTCAAGGTTATTGTCTGTGGTACAGATGAAATGTCGGCGCAGAATTCTTTCTAAAGATTTCATAATTACTGAAGGAGGCGCTATGGATCTGAAATCCTTATATTCCTTTGAACATGGAATCTTGGGCAAAGGTTTAACATGTGAGGTTTTCCATGACAGCGGGACATTGTGTGTGTCAACAGAAGCTTGAAATGTGTTGCCTCACTGGAGACAGATGGGTTGCATAGTTCCTCAACAGAAAGGCGTTGCATCCATCCGGCCCAGCATCTTTCTTTGTGGTTGTACACTGAAATGTTTTCCTAACATCTTCCACAGTGATGACAATTCTGTCAGACGCAGCCGGTATAACAGTTTTAAGAATTTCTTTGGACTTGACAGGATTATCTAGAGATTCAAATCTAGCAAAGAAAGTTTTAAATTTGTTGGCAGAAGCATCTTCATTATCTGTTACTGTGGATTTAGATGCAGATGACATTCCTGTCATTGATTTCATTGTGTCCCACACCTGTTTTGAGTTATTATTTCTCTAAGCATCTTCTAGACGCTGTCTGTGTGCCAGTTTTGCTTCCCTTAATCTTATTTTCAGTTATTTTTCTGTCTGTTTAAGTCCTCGAGAATCTTTCTTTTTGAACGTCACTATCCTTGTGTTTGTTACATTTTATGTCCTTAGTTACATATGATTTATTGTTGTAATCTATTTTAATCTCCTTGCTGGGGACAACCAATTGAAGACAAAAGTCAATATAATCATTTGTAACTAGTTGTTTCATTAAGTGAACCCTCCTGAAACGTGTCCCAGTCTGTCAGTTAAAAAAATGGTTACAGTTGTTCTTTATGTTCATTTGTCCATGTCCTCTTTTTGGGTTCACTTCTCTTGAGTTAAGGCTTGTACACTGGAATCATGTGCACAACATTATGATCCGAAATCAATATGGATGGCTTACACTTGGATGCATAAGCGCCTTTGAGGTTTACAAAGCATTTGTCCAAGATATTGTCTTTTCTGGTTTTGTCTTTAATATACTGTTAGCATCCAAACGACACTAATTCAAATCCCGAGCACTATTTCCGGTGTGTCAGGGTAATTGAGTTCTAATTCATGAACACAGTCTGATATTGTTCCAGCTGCCAGTGACACTTTGCCGCTGGGAGGCACGTATACAACCAGAATTCTCCAGGCAAATAAAAAGGTCTTTACAACAAAGAGAGTTTCCACATTGGGGTCACAGGACCCCAGGACTAACTAACCCCAGACCACCATCTGGTAGGACACACTATCACCAGGACTAACTAACCCCAGACCACCATCTGGTAGGACACACTATCACCAGGACTAACTAACCCCAGACCACCATCTGGTAGGACACACTATCACCAGGACTAACTAACCCCAGACCACCATCTGGTAGGACACACTATCACCAGGACTAACTAACACCACCACCTGGTAGGACTCAGTATCACCGGGACTAACTAACACCACCACCTGGTTGGACTCACTATCACTAGAACAGGACTAATTAACACCACATGTTAAGACTCACTATCACTTGGACTAACTATGTGTTCCAAAGATGTGTGTGCGAGATCATAACAAGCTAGCTACATTATCGCATGGTCTTAGCCTAGTTTAGTATCGTAGCATTAAGGGTTCCCATTCTCCTTCCTAGGATGCAGTGAACGCTCTTTACAACAAATGTCTCCAGTGTCTGTTGAGAGACCCTCGCCTGGTGAGTCGTCAGTCATCCCCTTAGTCCCCTCCCTCCTCTTTAGTCTCCTCCCCTCCTTGTTAGTCTCCTCCCCTCCCTGTGAGTCTCCTCCCCTCCTTGTTAGTAACCTCCTCGTTAGTCTCCTCCCCTCCTTACTCCCCTCCCCTCCTCGTTAGTCTCCTCCCCTCCTCGTTAGTCCCCCTCTTAGTCTCCTCCCCTCCTCGTTAGTCCCCTCCTCGTTAGTCCCCTCCCCATCTTGTTAGTCTCCTCCTCGTTAGTCTCCTCCTCTCCTCGTTAGTCCCCTCCCCTTCTCGTTAGTCTCCTCCTCGTTAGTCTCCTCCCCTCCTCGTTAGTCCCCTCCCACAGTAATCTTCCTCTCCTGTCTTCTAGAAGCTCCTGTCCCGGCAGGAGGCCCGGATGAGGCTCATCAAGCAGGCGCTGGAGGTTTGTCTGTTGAACATCCTCGTGTCCATGTCTCTTCCTGTCCGTCCACTGAATGTGTCCCCTGTCCTCTCGCTAGATCTACCTCCATCATGGTATAATGTGTCCCCTGTCCTCTCTCTAGATCCACCTCCATCATGGTATAATGTGTCCCCTGTCCTCTCTCTAGATCCACCTCCATCATGGTATAATGTGTCCCCTGTCCTCTCTCTAGATCCACCTCCATCATGGTATAATGTGTTCCCTGTCCTCTCTAGATCTACCTCCATCATGGTATAATGTGTTCCCTGTCCTCTCTCTAGATCTACCTCCATCATGGTATAATGTGTTCCCTGTCCTCTCTAGATCCACCTCCATCATGGTATAATGTGTCCCCTGTCCTCTCTCTAGATCCACCTCCATCATGGTATAATGTGTCCCCTGTCCTCTCTCTAGATCCACCTCCATCATGGTATAATGTGTTCCCTGTCCTCTCTAGATCCACCTCCATCATGGTATAATGTGTTCCCGGTCCTCTCTCTAGATCCACCTCCATCATGGTATAATGTGTCCCCTGTCCTCTCTCTAGATCTACCTCCATCATGGTATAATGTGTCCCCTGTCCTCTCTCTAGATCCACCTCCATCATGGTATAATGTGTTCCCTGTCCTCTCTAGATCTACCTCCATCCTGGTATAATGTGTCCCCTGTCCTCTCTCTAGATTTACCTCCATCATGGTATCCATGAGTTGCTCTTTAAGTTCATGGGGAGTCTTGAGGCCAGCCAGGTAGTGTATTGTCCAATGTCTCCCTAGTTATCGTGTGTGTGTGTGTGTGTGTGTGTGTGTGTGTGTGTGTGTGTGTGTGTGTGTGTGTGTGTGTGTGTGTGTGTGTGTGTGTGTGTGTATATCATTCAGATTGATTGAGTATCTCAGTCAATGTTTACTTACAAATGGTGTCTCATAGTGTGTGTGTGTTGTGTGCGCAGGATGCAACGTTCAACAAGACCACCAGGGCCCTGCAGGACCTTCAGCCGGCCGACCTGGGGATGAAAACTGAGCTCAGGTCAGTTCACTAGAGGTCACCCAGAGGTCAGCTCACTAGAGGTCACCAAGAGGTCATCTCACTAAAGTTCACCCAGATGTCAGTTCACTAGAGGTCACCAAGAGGTCAGCTCACTAGAGCTCACCCAGCGGTCAGCTCTCTAGAGGTCACCCAGAGGTCAGTTCACTAGAGGTCACCCAGAGGTAAGCTCACTAGAGGTCACCAAGAGGTCAGTTCACTAGAGGTCACCCAGAGGTAAGCTCTCTAGAGGTCACCCAGAGGTCAGGTCACTAGAGGTCACCCAGAGGTAAGCTCTCTAGAGGTCACCAAGAGGTCAGTTCACAGAGGTCACCCAGAGGGAAGCTCAGTCGACCAATGGTTTCCGACCTTCTGCTGCCAGTGACCCCCAACTCCTCCCATTTCGGGTTAAATGTATTGTGGTTATGCTAGTGGTTATGTTTATGCTAGTGGTTGTGTTTGTCCACAGCAACGACCTGAGTCGAGCCAAGAGACAGCTGAGCCAGCTGAACTTGTCCACCTCGCCCCTTCTCAAACTGCTCTGTCTTCAAGGAGTCATCATGACCGTGCTGCAAACCCCCAACCACACAGGTACACATGCACACACACACACACACACACACACACACACACACACACACACACACACACACACACACACACACACACTTAAAGGATGTCGCACTTCGCTACACCTCTTGGCGGTTAGCCTATTCTGCTGCCCTGTGCTCACTCACTAAATAACCCTCAACCAAGAATTAGTCAGGTCTGACTGGTTATTGAAGAGTGAAGAGGACAGAGGGTCTACTGTAGGTCTGACTGGTGATCAGTGGAGAGGACACAGGTTGTACTTTAGGCCTGGTTATCAGTGGAGAGGACAGAGGTTCTACTGTAGGTCTGACTGGTGATCAATGGAGAGGACACAGGTTGTACTTTAGGCCTGGTTATCAGTGGAGAGGACAGAGGTTCTACTGTAGGCCTGGTTATCAGTGGAGAGGACAGAGGTTCTACTGTAGGCCTGGTTGTCAGTGGAGAGGACAGAGGTTCTGCTGTAGGCCTGGTTATCAGTGGAGAGGACAGAGGTTCTACTGTAGGCCTGGTTATCAGTGGAGAGGACAGAGGTTCTACTGTAGGCCTTGTTAACAGTAGAGAGGACAGAAGTTCTACTGTAGGTCTGACTGGTTATCAGTGGCAGTACTTGTAATGATGAGGCAGTACTTGTAGTAATGAGGAAGTACTTGTAATGATGAGGCAGCACTTGTAGTAATGAGGCAGTACTTGTAGTGATGAGGCAGTACCCTATTTTCCGCACTATAAGGCGCACTCAAAAGCCGGTAATTTTCTCAAAAAACGACAGTGCGCCTTATAATCCGGAGCGCCTTATATATGGATCAATTCGTGTTTACAAATGAACAAAGTTGTCAGAACGCTTAATAAAGTTTGACTTTGTCTGACTGTTTTGTTGAAATTCCCTTTATGGCTGGTTCAGACCACACGACAGATATTCCTCCACTATTAGGAAGGTCACACTATACGATCACAGAGCCAGGAAATCGGGCGGAAGACTGGCCACACTACAAGATTCGAGGGTGCGATGCTCTACTTTGTATCATTCACGTTTGCAAGATATTTAAAAAATCTAAGGTTTGGAACTGCGTAATTGTGTTTTACTTTTTTGTCATAAAGGTTCCAGTTTTATATCTGCTAAATGCAGCAACTCGTCCTCACAGTTGCATCTAGTGGATGCATAACGCATCCCCAGTCAAACGTTTGACTGCAGTATCTTCTATGCTATGCGCCTTATAATCCGGTGCGCCCTATTTATGAAAAAAATTCTAAAATAGGTTATTCATTGAAGGTGCGCCTTATAATCCGGTGCGCGTTATAGTGCGGGAAATACGGTACTTGTAGTGAAGAGGCAGTACTTGTAATGATGAGGCAGTATTTAATGTTAAGTCTCTTAGTTATAGTATGGTCATTTATATATATAGTATGGTCATGTATAGTTAATTATAGTATGGTCATGTATAGTTATAGTGTGGTCATGTATAGTTATAGTGTGGTAATGTGATTAAAATAGGGTTAGCCTATTCTGCTGCCCTGTGCTCACTCACTAAATAACCCTCAACCAGGAATTAGTCAGGTCTGACTGGTTATTGAAGAGTGAAGAGGACAGAGGGTCTACTGTAGGTCTGACTGGTTATCAGTGGCAGTACTTGTAGTAATGAGGAAGTACTTGTAATGATGAGGCAGCACTTGTAGTAATCAGGCAGTACTTGTAGCGAAGAGGCAGTACTTGTAGTGATGAGGCAGTACTTGTAGTGAAGAGGCAGTACTTGTAGTGATGAGGCAGTACTTGTAGTGAAGAGGCAGTACTTGTAGTGAAGAGGCAGTACTTGTAGTGATGAGGCAGTACTTGTAGTGAAGAGGCAGTACTTGTAATGATGAGGCAGTATTTAATTTAAAGTCATAGTTAACTCGCGACTAATCACACTTTTTTTTTCTATTCTAAATATCCCTTGATTTCGTGTTGCTAGCCTTTTAGTGAGATCAGAGAGTGTTGAGAAGGACAGCAACAAGAGAGACCCGCAGTGGTAGGCCTATTGTGAAACATCAATAGCCCAGGCTTTTATTTGTTTCAATCACTGAATTTCGAACAAAACTCTTGGTCAGCAAAGATGGGAAATACTTTAACATTTATTATTTAAACCAGTATGAATATTCCTACCGTACGTAGGTCTATACACATTACCAGGCTATTGAATAATGCCTACACACACACACACACACACACGCACACGCATACACACACACACACACACACACACACACACACACACACACACACACACACACACACACACACACACACACACACACAACACACTCGGTGGCGGATTGGTAATCGGGAGAGTCGGGAGAATTCCCGGTGGGCCGTTAAGGTTTCGGGGCTGTTGGGTTGATTACTGCGGGATAACAATGTTGCGTTTATAAAAGTTCCTTGAAGCGCCGTCCGGCAGCCTGAGCTGTGCGCCAAACCTCTCACTCAATCAACAGACGCAACGTCGCAACCAAGTCGATTTTGTCTAGAGGGTAGTAACTGAGCTGCCCCTCACGAAGTGGTACAGCCCAGGTGGGCCTTGTACTGCGATTGGTCAGAAAGATGTAACAGCATTGAACTCTCGTGCAGGCTGTAACGGAGTCACACACACACACGCACACACACACACACACACACACACACACACACACACACACACACACACACACACACACACACACACACACCGATTTGGAAATCGGTCCCTTATGACATCAGAGGTGGCCGTGTCCACCTAGATGTGTGACGGATAGATGAGCAACGTTTGCTACAGTCCACTGGGTAGGCTGGCAGACTGATCTATCCACCACAGATCTAGGTGGACACGCCCACCTGTGATGTCATAAGGGACAGATTTCCAAAACGGCTTGTAACGGCTAATCAGCCCACACCTGGTGGCATGTCATGGGACCTTTTAAGGAGTTTTTCATCCGCTCCGTATCCGTGCTTGCCCCAACAAGTTCATGCGGCGTGCTTGTTGTTTTGTTTCCAGTCTATTATGTTGTTGTAGTTTTTCTAACAAGACTTGTTGTTGCTAGACAGCAGGTGAAAAAACGACAACGTTTGCCAAGCCAAAAGAGCGCTAAATGAAATGAACACCGTTAAAATTGGTTTGCTTGAACGCCGTTAATAACGCGTTAAACTGACAGCACTAATAGTTAGATATAGTATAGTCATGTATAGTTAGTTATAGTATGGCCATGTATAGTTAGTTATGGTCATGTAGAATTATAGTGTGGTCATGTATAGTTATAGCGTGGCCATGTATAGTAATAGTATGGTCATGTATAGTTGAAGTGTGGTCATGTATAGTTGTAGTGTGGTCATGTATAGTTGTAGTGTGGTCATGTATAGTTAGTTATAGTTAGTGATGTTAAGTCTCTCTTACAGTCAACATGGAGGCGGTAGACACTGACCAGCTGCTCTCAACCGTCCTCTTCCTCCTCCTCAGGACAGACATCCCTAACTGGTAGGCCCCGACCTCTGACCTCTGAACCCTCATAATAACCCTGACCCTCGTTTTAGTTCAAGATTGTGACTGAGCTGGAAGAGGTTCAATGTAAGAGCTTGAATATCAGTTTGTGTGACTGTGTGTGTGTGTGTGACCTGTGTGTGTGTGACTGTATGTGTGCACGCGTGTGTGTGCTCCGTAGGGTGTCTAACCTGAGCTACATCAAGAGCTTCAGTGTGTGTGTGTGTGGGGGGGAGGAGCTCAGTTTTTGCCTCAGCACTTTCATGGCGGCCGTGGAGTTCATCAGCCTGGGGAGACTCAGCCACGCAGCACGGGTAGGAGCTCACCGACCCACTCACTCACTCACTCACCCACCCACTCACTCACTCACACACTCACCCACTCACCCACTCACCCACTCACTCACTCACACACTCACCCACTCACTCACTCACTCACACACTCACCCACTCACTCACTCACACACTCACCCACTCACTCACTCACACACTCACCCACTCACCCACTCACCCACTCACTCACTCACACACTCACCCACTCACTCACTCACTCACACACTCACTCACTCACCCACTCACTCACCCACTCACCCACTCACTCACTCACTCACCCACTCACTCACTCACTCACCCACTCACCCACTCACTCACCCACTCACCCACTCACTCACTCACTCACTCACTCACTCACACACTCACCCACTCACCCACTCACTCACTCACCCACTCACCCACTCACTCACTCACTCACTCACTCACTCACACACTCACCCACTCACCCACTCACCCACTCACTCACTCACACACTCACTCACTCACTCACTCACCCACTCACCCACTCACCCACTCACTCACTCACTCACTCACCCACTCACTCACTCACTCACTCACTCACTCACTCACCCACTCACCCACTGACTCACTCACTCACTCAACACGATGTGTTGAAGCTGTGAGTTCAGGACTGAACTGGTTCCAGCTGGTCTCGTTGTGTCCACAGGTTCCAGGGCAGCCTGACAGCGCCCTGTTCAGCACCCAGACCCCCGTGGACCTCCTGCTGCAGGTGACCCCCTCACTGACCCCCTCACTGACCCCCTCACTGACCCCCCCACTGACCCCCTCACTGACCCCCTCACTGACCCCCTCACTGACCCCCCCCACTGACCCCCCCCACTGACCCCCTCACTGACCCCCACACTGACCCCCCCACTGAGACCCCCTCACAATGGAGTGACGTGTTTGTGTGTGTGTGTGTGTGTGTGTGTGTGTGTTTGTGTGTGCGTGTGTATATATAGCACATCGCGCAGGGCGAGGAGGAGGATGTGCGGAGGATTCTCCGTAGTGATGAAGATCTGAGGACGTGTCATCCTCTCTGCTCCTGTCAACTCTGTGACTTCCAGCTGCCCGGGTAATCTCTCTCTCTCTCTCTCTCTCTCTCTTTCTCTTTCTCTTTCTCTCTCTCTCTCTCTCTCTCTCTCTCTCTCTCTCTCTCTCTCTCTCTCTCTCTCTCTCTCTCTCTCTCTCTCTCTCTCTCTCTCTCTCCTATATAGATAAATACATATATTGTGTGTGTATCTTATTGTAGGCGTGTGAGCGACCCGTCTGTAGTGACCTCTCGCTCCAGGGGCGAGCAAGGCCACACCCCCCTCCACGTAGCCGCCCTGTGTGGTGAGTCACTTCCTGTCCTCCATGAGCCGTGGTTAATGTGTTTGTTTGTGTGTGTGTTCATTTGTATGGTAATGTGTGTGTTTGTTCATTTTTGTGTGTTTGTGTCAGGTCAAGCAATGCTGATCGACTTCCTGGTCCTCTGTGGGTCAGAGGTCAACGCCACGGATCTCCATGGCCACACCCCCCTCCACCTGGCCTGCCGCCGGGGTCACCAGGGGGTCACGGTCAGACCACGCCTGAGAGAGAGAGAGAGAGAGAGAGAGAGAGAGAGAGAGAGAGAGAGAGAGAGAGAGAGAGAGAGAGAGATGAGAGAGAGAGAGAGAGAGAGAGAGAGAGAGAGAGAGAGAGAGAGAGAGAGAGAGAGAGCATGTGAAGGTGTCTCTCTAATGTGATTCACAACATTAGAGAGAATAAAAGTATAATCATTCCAAACTAATGAATGGTTGGAGGATGTCTTATTTATTAAGACAGCAACACAACTAGCCTAGAATGCTGCAAGACTTGTTCCACCAAATAACAATATAATAAAATCATAAAAAATTATTAATAAATATAATAAAATAATTAATAATATTAATTAAAAAATATATATAATATCAGTGTAGTACTGCCGTAGAATTATTGGCCAATTAATATTGGCCAATTAACTAATATTTTGTTAACTATGAAGTTATTATGAACACCAACATTATTAAAGGACAATTCCGGTATTTTGAACATTGAGCCCCCTTTCTGGTTTGTCTAGGATGAAATAGAGTGGTTTACACCGAAATTTTGAATATTGGCCCTGTCTCGGGTATTTGACTCATTACGGAAAGGGGGGCTGATTGTAGTCTTTTAGCTTCATTCTTTCCCTTCTGTTGAGACGGAGAACCGAGCAAAAAGACTACAGCCAGCCCCCCTTTCTGTTTTGGTCAACGAGCAATGAGTCTTCCAACCGAAATCAATGGATTTAAAAATGCCAAATGAAACACAACAGGAACTGTATTTCGCTACAATACTTGATTTGGAACATCAACGAACACGACTAAAACAAACCTTTAGGGTTGTTTTAAGGAAAGGTTTGTGAATGCCCATAGGCCAGCCATTGTGAAGCAGGCAGGGGCGATTCCATATGAGCCAAATACCCGACACAGGACCAATAGTCAAAATTTCGGTGTCAACCACTCTATTTCATCCTAGACAAACCAGAAAGGGGGCTCAATGTTCAAAATACCGGAATTGTCCATTAAGGTACTAACATCATTATCATACAAACACCCTCATCCTCAAACATCATCATTATCAATCACCATCATCATCATCATCATCATCATCATCATCAAACACCCTCTTCATCAAACCCTATCATCACCAAACATCCTCATCATCAAACATCCTCATCGTCATCAAAAACCATCATCATCAAACACCCTCATCATCAAACACCATAATCATCATCAAACACCCTCATCCATCAAACACTATCATCATCATCATCAAACACAATCATCATCATCAAACCCCATCATCAACAAACCACAACCAACACTCGCAACAGTGTTACGGCTAAGCGTTGGAGATCAGACTAAGCACTAAGCGCTCTTCTCCCAGACGTTAACTTGTCTCACTCTTCTCCCAGACGTTAACTTGTCTCACTCTTCTCCCAGACGTTAACTTGTCTCACTCTTCGCCCAGACGTTAACTTGTCTCACTCCTCTCTCCGCTCATCCACCACTCTGTACAGTTTGTCAACACTAGACTCACTGCTGCCTTTGTCCTTTAATATCAAACTTTTCATCACTGGTCTAAATAAATATATACGGTTATTAATATATAATAAGGTCATTATATATGATATATTATGATATTAGTATAATAAGTACTGAAGCACTTTGAGATCTAGTGGAGGTGTGTAGTGAGGTTTGGAGTGGAAATGTGTTAATGAGGTGTGTGTTAGTGGTGGTGTATACTGGAGGTGTGTGTTGGTGTGTGTCTCTCTACTAGAGGTGTGTTTAGTGAGGTATGTGTCTCTCCAGTGTGTAAGTGAGGTGTGTACTGGAGGTGTGTGTCACTGTGTAGTGAGATCTGTGTGAGTGGAGGTGTGTGTTAGTGTGTGGTGAGGTGTGTGTCTCTCTCCAGTTTGTTAGTGGAGTTGTGTACTGGAGGTGTGTGGGGAGGTGTGTGTCTCTCTCCAGTGTGTTAGTGGAGTTGTGTACTGGAGGTGTGTGGTGAGGTGTGTGTCTCTCTCTCCAGTGTGTTAGTGGCGGTGTGTACTGGAGGTGTGTGTTAGTGTGTGGTGAGGTGTGTGTCTCTCTCTCCAGTGTGTTAGTGGAGTTGTGTACTGGAGGTGTGTGTTAGTGTGTGGTGAGGTGTGTGTCTCTCTCCAGTGTGTTAGTGGCGGTGTGTACTGGAGGTGTGTGTTAGTGTGTGGTGAGGTGTGTGTCTCTCTCCAGCGTGTTAGTGGAATTGTGTACTGGAGGTGTGTGTTAGTGTGTGGTGAGGTGTGTGTCTCTCTCCAGTGTGTTAGTGGCGGTGTTAACTGGAGGTGTGTGTTATTGTGTGGTGAGGTGTGTGTCTCTCTCAACAGTGTGTTAGTGGCGATGTGTACTGGAGGTGTGTGTTATTGTGTAGTGAGGTGTGTGTCTTTCTCTCTAGCTCCTCCTCCTCCACTACAAGGCCAACCCTGAGGCGCAGGACGACTGTGGGAACACCCCTCTGCACCTGGCGTGCACACACGGCCACGAGGACGTAGGGCACAAACACACACACATGGTCGCACACACACACACACGGTCGCACGCACGCACGCACGTCTTTATAGTACATGAAACATGATTATATGTGTATAAATACATGTCTTTATATTACATGATACATGATTATATGTGTACAAATACATGTCTTTATATTACATGATACATGATTATATGTGTACAAATACATGTCTTTATGTTACATGATACATGATTATATGTGTACAAATACATGTCTTTATATTACATGATACATGCAGTGACGTGCAGTCAGGGGAGGCAGGTGAGGCAGAGCCTCACCTGTCATCATGAAAAGAAAAAACGAATTATGATAAAATTAAAATAATATTATATATTGGTGTTTGTCTACTGATCTGTGGTCTAAATGTAAATAATATACGATTCCAATAATTTAAATCATTTTTATTATCAAAATCGCTGAATTTTCCTTTTTCCTGAGGGGAAATACGCGAGCTGAGTCCGGCTGAGGCAGCGAGCAGTGCTGCCTCACTGAGAATTGAGCAATCCCTCACAAACTGGGTAGAGCGCATGCGCTCAACCCACGCAGCAAGTCTAAATATGCTGATCTGACATAAAACCGCGCTGAAAAAGCATGAAATGAGGCAGCCAGTACCTCTGCCTCACTGAGGGGGGCGTATGCCTGAGCCCACAGTGTTTACAGGATGCTTCCGTTCTTCTTTTAAGCAGTCAAGTGAACTACATCAGTTTGTTTATTTAAAAAAAAACATTTCTGATTGCAAACATGGAAGATAATGATTCAAGGCCGGTACTATATAACAATTGGGTTCATATATTTGTAAATCTGACTCTGAGAAAGTCAGTGCCTCACCAGCCACGGACCTCACCGCACGTCTCTGGATACATGATTATATGTAAAAAAATAATAATACATTTTATTTATAGTGCCCTTGTCATCCGAAGATCTCAACGGGCTACAGGTTAAAAAAACAAAGAGAATAAAATCATCTAATTTTGGGGAAAGCGAAATAAAAACAAGATAAGCAGACATGTATAATTACATGTCTTTATAGTACATGATACATGATCATAAGTGTACAAATACATGTCTTTATGGTACATGATACATGATTATATGTGTGCACGCACGCACGCATGCTCCCCCCTGGCCACGTAGCTCACGGTAACCATAGTGACCAGGGGTGTGTGTCAGTGTGTGAAGGCGCTGGTGGCTCACGGTAACCATAGTGACCAGGGGTGTGTGTCAGTGTGTGAAGGCGCTGGTGGCTCACGATGACCATAGTGACCAGGGGTGTGTGTCAGTGTGTGAAGGCGCTGGTGGCTCACGGTAACCATAGTGACCAGGGGTGTGTGTCAGTGTGTGAAGGCGCTGGTGGCTCACGGTAACTATAGTGACCAGGGGTGTGTGTCAGTGTGTGAAGGCGCTGGTGTACTTCGAGGTGCGGGCGGTACGCCTGGACGTGACCAATGGCCGCGGTGACACGGCGCTGCACCTGGCCACCCGCTGGGGCTACCTGGGCGTGGTCGGGGTGCTGATGGAGAACGGGGCGCGGCCCGGCCTGCTCAACCACAGGAGGGAGACCGCCCTCAGCCTCGCCCTCAACACCAAGGTCACATGACACAGCATCACATGACCCAGCATCACATGATACAGCATCACATGACACAGCATAACATGACACAGCATCACGTGACACAGCCTCACAGCATCACATGACACAGCATCACATGACAGCCTCACATGACACAGCATCACATGACACAGCATCACATGGCACAGCATCACATGACACAGCATCAAATGACCCAGCATCACATGACACAGCATCACATGACAGCATCACATGACACAGCATCACATGACACAGCATTACTTGACACAGCATCACGTGACACAGCCTCACAGCATCACATGACACAGCATCACATGACACAGCATCACATGGCACAGCATCACATGACATAGCATCCCGTGACACAGCCTCACAGCATCACATGACACAGCATCACATGACCCAGCATCACATGGCACAGCATCACATGACACAGCATCACATGGCACAGCATCACATGACACAGCATCACATGACACAGCCACACATGACACAGCCTCACATGACACAGCATCACATGACACGGCCTCACGGTATCACATGACACAGCATCACTTGACACAGCCTCATAGCATCACATGACCCAGCATTACATGACACAGCATCACATGACACAGCATCACATGACACAGCATCACATGACACAGCATTACATGACACAGCCTCACTCACTGAGGAGAGCTGGTTCAGTTGGTCCAACCGCATGTGTTGGTGTGTGCTGGTGGTCAAACAGCGCGCGTGTGTATGTGCATGTGTTGGTTTGTGCGTTGTATGTGTGTATGTGCGTGTGTCTTTGTGTGTGTGTGTGTGTGTCTTGGTGTATGTGTGTTTGTCTATGTGTGTGCAAGGTGTGTATGTATTTGACTCTGTGTGTGTGTGTGTGTGTGTGTGTGTCTCTGTGTGCGTGTTTGTGTGTGTGTGTAGGTTGTAGCTCTGCTGGAGTCGCCCCAAAAACTGTCTGGACTGCGGGGGCGAAATGTGAGTCACCTGACGCACCTTATCTGTATTGATGCTATATAGTACATGATACATGATTATATGTGTACAAATACATGTCTTTATAGTACATGATACATGATTATATGTTTACAAATATATGCCTTTATGGTACATGATGCATGTGAATAAATGCATGTCTTTATGGTAGATGATGTGTATACTGGTACGTATCAGTTACTTCAGTACATATTTGTGTAATACGTGTTGCTTGCTCAGTCCCCAGGCAGCTGGACTCGTACTCCAGACAGCAGCGGTAGCCGTAGTGCTAGCGGTAGCCGTAGTGCTAGCGGTAGCCGTAGTGCTAGCGATAGCGTCCTCTCTCTAACCTCTGACCCCAGACCAGACCCTCACCCTGTCCGTCACCGAGAGGTAAGCCCCGCCCAACACACAAGCTCCTCCCCTTTTTGGATAGCATTCTCATCATGTGACTCTGTGTGATTGACAGGAAGTGTTTGTCTGATTGACAGGTGGAGAAGCTGTTGCGTGCTGTGGCTGATGGTGATCTGGAGATGGTGAGACGTCTGTCTGTCTGCATGTCTGTCTTCATGTCTGTCTGTCTGTCAGGTAGCGGTATAATATGTATGCCTGTGTTTGTGTAGGTGCGCTACCTGTTGGAGTGGGAGGAGGAAGATGAGGGGAGGGGCCAGCCCCCTCCAAGCCCCCCCCTCTGCCACCCGTTGTGCCAATGTCCAGCCTGCACCCCCAACACACACAAGGTACACTCCTGCTGCTACACACTCACTACACAACCCATCCCTACACAACCTACACTTCACCACACAACCTGCACACAACCACACAACCTACACACCACCACACAACCTACACATCACCACACAACCTACACAACCTACACATCACTACACAACCTACACTTCACCACACAACCTACACACCACCACACAACCTACACATCACCACACAACCTACACAACCTACACATCAGTACACAACCTACACTTCACCACACAACCTACACATCACCACACAACCTACACATCAGTACACAACCTACACATCAGTACACAACCTACACTTCACCACACAACCTACACATCACCACACAACCTACACATCAGTACACAACCTACACACCACCACACAACCTACACATCACCACACAACCTACACATCACCACACAACCTACACATCACTACACAACCTACACATCAGTACACAACCTACACAACTTACACATCACTATACAACCTACACAACCTACGCATCACTACACAACCTACACTACCTACACATCACCACACAACCTACACATCACCACACAACCTACCCATCACCACACAACCTACACACCACCACACAACCTACACATCAGTACACAACCTACACATCACCACACAACCTGCACATCACTACACAACGTACACGTCACTACACATCACCACACAACCTACACAACCTGCACAACTTTCACATCACTATACAACCTACACATCACTACACAACGTACACATCACTACACAACGTACAACGAGACTACATTAGTGTAATCTTAACCACATCGTGTGTGCCAGGCTCCCAGCATGCATTGCGGCGGTGTGTGGGTGAACAGCGCCAACGCCGACGGCTTCTCCCCGCTCCACGTGGCCTCCCTGCACGGCCACGCCACCCTGGTCCGCCTCCTGGCCCGCCACGGGGCGGAGCTTAACGCACGCACCACCCAGCTGGCCACGCCCCTTCACCTGGCCTCCCAGAACCAACACACACAGGTACCTGCTACTAACTAGGACTAACTAGGACTAGAACTAGAGGAGTCTTTTCTAACTACAACTAGAGGAGTCTCTACTCACTAGAACTAGTAGAGTCTGTGTTTGTCCAGTGGTTTGAACTGGAGACCATCAGCCCTCTTATGATAAAGAGTGTGTGTGCGTGTGTGTGTGTGTGTGTGTGTGTGTTGTCAGGTTGTGCGTCTGTTGCTAGAGGGCGGGGCTAAGCTGAATAAGAAGGATCACTATGGCAACACTCCTCTGATCAACACCTGCATGAGAGGACACCTGGACATCGCCCAGATCCTGCTGGAGGTGGTAGTCTCTCTCTCTCTCTCTCTCTCTTTCTTTCTTTCTTTCTTTCTTTCTTTCTTTCTCTCTCTCTCTCTCTCTCTCTCTCTCTCTCTCTCTCTCTCTCTCTCTCTCTCTCTCTCTCTCTCTCTCTCTCTCTCTCTCTCTCTCTCTCTCTCTCTCACTCTCTCTCTCTTTATCTGTAGTAACTAAGTCTCACTCACTCACTCACTCACTCTCTCTCTTTATCTGTAGTAACTAAGACTCACTCACTCACTCTCTCTCTTTATCTGTAGTAACTAAGACTCACTCACTCACTCACTCACTCTCTCTCTTTATCTGTAGTAACTATGTCTTACTCACTCATTCATTCACTCACTCACTCACTCTCACGCTCTCTCTTTACCTGTAGTAACTAAGTCTCTCACTGTCTCTGTCTCTTTATCTGTAGTAACTAAGTCTCTCTCTGTCTCTCTCTCTTTATCCGTAGTAACTAAGTCTCTCTGTCTCTCTCTCTCTCTTTATCTGTAGAAACTACGTCTCTCTCTCTCTCTCTCTCTCTCTCTCACTCTTTCTTTATCTGTAGTAACTAAGTCTCTCTCTGTCTCTCTCTCTCTCTCTCTCTCTGTCTCTGTAGTAACCTTGTGTCTCTCTCCCCAGAGCGGGGCTTGGGTGAATGTGGAGAACGCTCAGGGCAGCTCAGCGCTGCATGAGGCAGTGCGCGGAGGTCACCTGGGATTGGTGGAGCTGCTGCTGGGGGGCGGGGCCTCAGCCCACCTGAGGAACCGCCAGCACAAGACCCCGCTAGACTCCGCCCTCCAGCTGGGAGGCAAGGTGGGCATCAAACCTGTGACCTCTTACCTGTGACCCACGTATAGTAGTGTATATAGTATAGTATATGTAGTAGGGGTGTACGGTATAAAAGGTATAGAAAGTACACCGGTGTGAATTTGCGCTACGCTATGGATTTTGACGTTACCGTGTGACGGTAGACAGTTTTGTGTGCAACGCGTAACAACTACATTTTCATGTAAAAAATTGAGACGAAACGTAGTTCCTTTTTCAATTCGGCGCAACATTACTTTTCCCAGGGACAGATTTGACAGTGATACTGCCTTCTCAAGGTGCGTTGATACCAAGCGCTACGGGGCGACACAAGTCCATACAAAGTCACCTAGACGCGAATCGGGCAAATTTGTCGCTAGAAAAAACCTGTGACAAGATTTGATTTGTGAAATATTTTATTCTTTGCCGCGACATTTGCGTGATGACAGCCAATCAGCGTTCACTCCCTGAGTGACGTAACCGGCCAACCGTGCAGTCCGGAGTGAACTGCAGCATGGAGGAGAAAGTGATTTTTATCGTTTGTGACTCCCGGAGCTCTATATATAATTGTATATAATATTATATTATATTATATTATATATAATATCGAGCCAAAAAGCTGTGTGCGCCTCCGGATGGCCGTAGCGGGGGGAGCTCTCGTGGGGATTGGGCTTTGCGGGATTTGTTGTAGTTACCAGCGTTGCTGTGGTTACAGGTCTTGTGTGTTCCAACGGTTTATTAGCGGTGGTATCTAATAAATCGCTGTCCAATCAATACTTCATTCACTGCCTCTTCTGTGGTCATTACAATATTATGAATAGACTGCGTTGGGTTCTCTGACGTCTCTCCCTCTTCCACAACAGGTAGAGATGCAATGTTGCCTATCTCGGCTATGGTTGAGAATAAATTAGCATGAAGCACCGTTGGCTGGCAAAAAGATGTGGCGCGACAAATTCGCCTGATAAAACTTGCGCAGCGACGGATTATGATTTGTCGCGCGACAAAACTTGGGCGACAACGCGAAACAGGCGACAAATGTGTCTTTTGGTGTGAACGCAGCATCAGGCAGTATGCTATTGCGCAATAGTCCCTTCACAAGCTCAAAATGTAGTAGTATTTGTAGTATTTGTAGTAAGTAGTTTCCTCTTTTTCAGAACACTGAGATCGTTCGCGTTCTGCAGAAAGCGTCCGGACTCTCGGCAGATGAAGAGCCAATCAAACTTCTCTCTGTGCCCAGAGGCATTCTGGGTAAGGGGCGGTTGACACCTTTTATGTTTGATGGTTCAGACAGATATTAAAGAGACACAATTCAACTCTCAGCTCACTCCTTAGTAATAACTTTGTTCACTCTTAGCTCACTCCTTTGTCCAACGGCTGAAACAAGATGGCCGACGGCGCCAACAGGAAGTCTGCAGGTCTGTTTTTAAACCATAACCCTTTACACACCCTTGGGGTGTAAAGTGTATCCCCCTGATGGTGTAAAGTGTTCCCCCCCTGGTTGTGTAAAGTGTTGCCCCCTGGTGGTGTAAAGTGTTTCCCCGTGGTGGTTTAAAGTGTTTCCCCGTTTTGGTGTTGCCCCCTGGTGGTGTAAAGTGTTTCCCCTCATGGTGTAAACTGTTTCCCCCTGGTGGTGTAAACTGCTTTCAGTTGGAGGCTGAAGGTTTCTTTATTTCCTTCAGGGTGGAGGCGGTAAGAAGAGAGTCTCTGGGCCGCAGCAAGGTGCTACCAACACAGCTAACGCATGCTAACACCCACCGCTAATCTAAAAACCTCCGCTAAGCTAACTTAGACCACGACAATAAAACTCATCTCTACGCTAACACACACTGCCGTTCTACCAGCCAGTGCTACGCTAACACACACTGCCGTTCTACCAGCCAGTGCTACGCTAACACACACTGCCGTTCTACCAGCCAGTGCTACGCTAACACACACTGCCGTTCTACCAGCCAGTGCTACGCTAACACACACTGCCGTTCTACCAGCCAGTGCTACGCTAACACACACTGCCGTTCTACCAGCCAGTGCTACGCTAACACACACTGCCGTTCTACCAGCCAGTGCTACGCTAACACACACTGCCGTTCTACCAGCCAGTGCTACGCTAACACACACTGCCGTTCTACCAGCCAGTGCTACGCTAACACACACTGCCGTTCTACCAGCCAGTGCTACGCTAACACACACTGCCGTTCTACCAGCCAGTGCCACGCTAACACACACTGCCGTTCTACCAGCCAGTGCTACGCTAACACACACTGCCGTTCTACCAGCCAGTGCTACGCTAACACACACTGCCGTTCTACCAGCCAGTGCTACGCTAACACACACTGCCGTTCTACCACCCAGTGCCATGTGGCTAGTGTGAGCTATGCTTGGTTCCTGAAGTGTTGCTGTGCTCCGCAGGGCCCTCAGGGGGGCCGCCGGCTGACCAGGAGGGAGACGGTGGGGGGCGTGGTTCCGCTCGGACCCTCAGAGTCCAGGGCGAGAACACGGCCCCTGGGTCGTTCCGTGACCCTGGATCCCCCTGGGCCACAAGGGCCGGACCCCCAGGACCCGCCCGGGACCCAGGTGGACCCCATACCTGCACCCCTGGGGGGAGACGAGAGCCGTGGCCCTGTGGACCCCCCCGCCCCCCTCCAGCCCCCCGCCTCAGACTCTCACACCCAACCGCCCTGTCTCCGTGAGACCTCCGGTACCACTCCTAACCCCACCTCCCCCGCCTCCACCTCCACCACCCACACTGCCAACCCCTCCTCCAGCTCCAACCCAATCCCTACCCCCACCCCCGCTCACACTCCCACCCCAACCTCCATCTCCTCCACCACCTCCTCCACCTCCTCCAACTCCTCCACCTCCTCCACCTCCCCCATCACCTCCACCCCCACCACCTCCACCCCCTCCACCTCCCCCATCACCATCACCACCTCCACCACTACCTCCACCACCACCTCCACCACCTCCCCCTCCACCACCTCCTCCTCCACCACCACCACCTCCTCCCCCATCACCACCTCCACCTCCCCCACCCCCGCCACCTCTGACTCCCCCACCACCACCTCCACCTCCCCTGGTCCCTCTGCTGGTCCAGCCACTGCCGGACTCCAGACTGAAGGCTCCGTGTGCCAGGGGTCTACACCACCCCCATGCGTGTGCCATGACCCCCATGACCCCTGTACGCTGACGATGACATCAACCCCGTCAGCGCCCTGACTGGCCCCTTGGGCCCGGACCAGTCTCTCCTCCCACTCCCTCCCTCCCTCCCTCCCTCCCTCCCTCCCTCCCTCCCTCCCTCCCCCTTCCCTCCCATGTTGCCTCCAGACTGCTGGAGGCTCCTCATGCACTTTTCCAGTGGCAACATTAAAAGGGATGGACCCCCTCTGCTGGGTCCAGACCCTACTGGGTCCTGACCGCGTGGTCCAGACCCCAGACCGGGCCTAGAGCACATGCTGGAGCAGGTCCGCGTTTAGATCTGACTGCAGTAGCTGCTGTAGTTAGTTGTTAGTTAGTTAGTTAGTGAGTTAGTTGGGGTCCCAGCTGCTCTTGGTTTTTAGTTATTTAATGAAAGAGTTTTGCCTTTTTAGTGGATGATGTAGGTTGGAGGTTTTAATGTGACCTGTCACTTTCACACTGTCTCTTAACGAGGAAACTCATTAAGAAACGAGCAAATTAAAGCCTGAATCTTATTTGTAATCCTAAAATCTGCAGATGTAGCCGAAAGTGGATTTCAGATAACAATAAGATTATTATCTGAACAGATAATAATAAGTGAATTCAGCGTTCTGACCTAAGTGCGAACGGCTTCGCTACTCAAGAGTTGAGGCTCATTAAGGTGTTTTAGACCTTTTTTAAAGTTGCTGCATAATTATCACAGGTCGCCTTCATTATTTTCTTAACACAATTTGTATTTGCTGCGGAGTGCGTTCAATTGAAGTCGCTGCCAAATGTTTGTCTGCATTATAATTCACGGATCTGGGAATTAAAGTTCATGATTTGGTTGAGCTGCTTTCCTCTGTCTCTAACTGCCAATCACACGGGAGTCTCTCTATGTGTCTCTCTCTTGCTCTCTCTCTCTGTGTCTCTCTCTCTGTCTCTCTCTGTTTCTCTCTCTCACTCTCTGCATCTCTCTCTCTCTCTCTGTCTCTCTCTGTCTCTCTCTGTTTCTCTGTCTCTGTTTCTCTCCCTGTCTCTCTCTCTCACTCTCTCTCTCTGCCTCTCTCTCTCTGTCTGTGTGTGTGTGTGTGTGTGTGTGTGTGTGTGTGTGTGTGTGTGTGTGTGTGTGTGTGTGTGTGTGTGTGTGTGTGTGTGTGGTTGCCTATAGTCACTCACTCACACTCTCTCTCAGACTGTGTAAGAGAGAGATTGTGTGTGTGAGAGTGGACCAGATGTTCCCAGCAGGTCAATCATCAGCTCGTCTCCAGTGCTGCCAGTCGGAAGAGGGAACGAGCAGAGGGCCAGTAGGACCATTTAGAGACTGGTTAGAGACCAGTTACCGACCGGTTAGAGACCAGTTAGACGACAGTTGACAGCAATAGTCTAGTACGAGTACTAGTAGAATTAACTAGCACTAGTAGTAGACCTCCAGTATGGCTCCCCAGCTCCCCTCGGGTCTCCTCGTGCTGGTCCTGGTCCTGGTGGGTCCTGCCAGTCCTGGACCCTCAAAAGACTTGAACCCGGGCATGGCGGACCAGGACCTGTTCTGGGGCCAGGACCAGTACGACTTCTCCCTGGTCCTCCACGGCTCCGGGCAGGACTGCTTCTGGCACTTCGCCCACCAGGGAGAGACCTTCTACCTCAGCTTCCAGGTAAGGCCTTACCTAGCCCTACCTAGCCTTACCTAATCCTACCTAGCCTTAATTAGCCCTACCTGGCCCTACCTAGCCTAACCTAATCCTCCCTAGCCCTACCTAGCCTTACCTAGCCTAACCTAATCCTCCCTAGCCCTACCTAGCCTTACCTAATCCTACCTAGCCCAACCTAGCCTTACCTAATCTTACCTAGCCTTACCTAATCCTACCTAGCCTTACCTAGCACTACCTAGCCTTACCTAGTCCTAACTAGACTTACCTATCCCTACCTAGTCTTACCTAACCCTGCCTAGCATTACCTAGTCCTACCTTATCCTATCTAGTCCTACCTAGCCTTAGCTAGCCCTACCTAGCCTTAGCTAGCCCTACCTATGTCCTCTGGGTGACTCTCCCTGTACTCCCTCAGTTCCTCTGGTTGACTCTCCCTGTCCTCCCTCAGGTCCTCTGGGTGACGGGTGTCGGCCATGACAGCCATCTCTCGGTGACGGTGAATTCTCCCAGCAGTCTGCTGGTGTCGACTGTGGACGACGCCTCCGGTCAGGTGGACTTCAGGACGGAGGAAACGGGTGAGCTAACCATCTCTACCCTGATACCTAACTAACCATCTCTAACCTGATAGCTAAGTGACCATCTCTAACCTGATACCTAACTTACCATCTCTAACCTGATACCTAGCTAACCAACATAATCCTAAGGATGTCTTCCTGTCCCCGGGTCAGGGCCAACCTCAGGGGACTCACAGGATGAGGGTTAGGGTCAGGGTTAGGGCTAACCTAAACCTCAGCCTAACCCTCACCCTCTGTCACTCAGGGGGTTAGGGTGATGGTTAGGGTGAGCGTTACGGTTAGGGTGAATATGAGGCAGTCCCTGCAGAAATATGTGGTGTTTTTTTGTGATTGTTGCAGCCAAACATCCTTGATTTTGTCTTAAAAAATGCGATGAAATATGCGGCATATTTATGCAATTTTATGCGACGAAATTGCGGGAACTTGCAAAAATTGCGGGAACTTGGGAAAAATGCAGCTTTTCGATGACGTTCACATCGCGTAATTACGTCACTTCATAACGTTCCCATGGCAACAGGGGGAAATGGCTGCTCTTGTGTGAAGTAAACGCAACAGTTTTCAACTTTCTGCTAAGATACATGTGACTTTTTTGCAACGAAAATGTGGGGATTATGAAATCATGCAAGTCCCGCATATTTTGCGCGGATCTCGGCAATTTATGCGGTGAAAGTGCAGCATATTTGAAAAAATGCGGCCCCTGCATGAATATGCAGACCGTGGCAGATTATGCGTTGAATTATTCGATCGCATAATCGCGTTTTTCTGGAGGGACTGGTTAGGGTTAGTGTTACGGTTAGGGTAGGGGTAAGTGTGAAGGTGAGGATGAGGGCTAGGGTGAGGGTGAGAGTTAGGGTAAGGGTGAGGGTTAGGGTAAGGGTGAGGGTTAGGGTGAGGGTGAGCCAGTTCTAACCCTGTCCCCGTGTCCCCAGGTTTCTACCAGATGTGTTTCAACAACTTCCACAACAGCTTCGGCTCCATGCAGATCTCCCTGAGCTTCGGAGTCTCCTACGACGGCGAGGCGCCAGGCGGGGCCAAGGAGGAGCAGAAGAAGGAGGAGGAGGAGGCGCGTCAAAAGCTGAACAGCACTCTGGCTGTCATTGAGGTACGAGTAGAACTCAAACCCTAACCCTGGTGACTAACCCTAACCCTCCTAGTGACTAGCCCTAACCCTTCTAGTGACTAACCCTAACCCTCTTGGTGACTTACCCTAACCCTCCTGGTGACTAACCCTAACCCTCCTAGTGACTAACCCCAACCCTCCTAGTGACTAACCCTCCTAGTTACTAACCCTCCTAGTGACTTACCCTAACCCTCCTAGTGACTAACCCTAACCCTCCTAGTGACTTACCCTAACCCTCCTGGTGACTAACCCTAACCCTCCTAGTGACTAACCCTAACCCTCCTGGTGACTAACCCTAACCCTGGTGACTAACCCTAACCCTCCTAATAACTAACCCTAACCCTCCTGGTGACCGCTGACTAACCCTAACCCTCCTAGTGACTAACCCTAACCCTCTTGGTGACTAACCCTAACCCTCCTAGTGACTAACCCTAACCCTCCTAGTGACTAACCCTAACCCTCCTGGTGACTAACCCTAACCCTCCTAGTGACTAACCCTAACCCTCCTAGTGACTAACCCTAACCCTCCTAGTGACTAACCCTCCTAGTGACTAACCCTAACCCTCCTGGTGACTAACCCTAACTCTCCTAGTGACTAACCCTAACCCTCCTAGTGACTAACCCTCCTGGTGACCAACCCTAACCCTCCTAGTGACTAACCCTCCTAGTGACTAACCCTCCTAGTGACTAACCCTCCTGGTGAGTAACCCTCCTAGTGACTAACCCTCCTGGTGACCAACCCTAACCCTCCTAGTGACTAACCCTCCTAGTGACTAACCCTCCTGGTGACCAACCCTAACCCTCCTAGTGACTAACCCTCCTAGTGACTAACCCTCCTGGTGAGTAACCCTAACCCTCCTGGTGACCGCTGACTAACCCTTGTGTTGCTAGGCGACGTCGTACCGCGTGGAGAAGCACGTCTTCCAAATGTTCCGCTTCTACAACCTGGGCCGCATGCGACGGAGCGCCGACTCCTTCCTGCTGCAGGCGGCCGGCCGCTACGTCACCGGCTGGTCGGCCGCGCAGAGCGTCCTCATCCTGGGGGCCGGCTACCTGCAGCTCTTCTTCCTCAAGCGACTTTTCATCAGCAAGACGGACTGCAACCTGGAAAAAACACGCTGCTGAGACTAACCCCAGCCTAACCCTAACCCCAGTCTAACCCCAGTCTCACCCTAACCCCAGTCTAACCTTAATCTCACCCTTACCCTAACCCTAGTCTCACCTTAACCACAGTCTAACTCCAACACCAGTCTATCCCTAACACACTCTAGTTTCACCCTAACCACAGTCTAACCCTAACCCTAGTCCAACCCTAACTCTGGTCTAACCCTAACCCCAGTCCAACCCTAACCCTAGTCTAGCCCTAGTCTGACCCTAACCCTGGTCCAACCCTCCCTCTGTCTAGTCTCTAATTCCTTGCAGCAGCCCAAGTCGAACCCTAACTCTTGAAGCATCCTGATGCAGCCCAAGTCCTAGTGACTAACCCTCTATGGAATGAAAACGAATGAAGTGGTTAAATAAGGAGCTGGTCGTTGAGCTGGTCGGATTAACAGATGTTGTGACTGCAAATTTAATTTAACACATTTTGAAGAGTTTATTCCTTTATTTGATTGACATCCGGGTGTTCTGTCATCATGACCATGGTTTGTGAATAAATTGAGACTGGATCTACTGGTTTGTGAATAAATTGAGAATGGATCAACTGGTTTGTGAATAAATTGAGACTGGATCTACTGGTTTTTGAATAAAGTGAGACTGGATCAACTGGTTTGTGGTTAAAGTGAGACCGGATCAACTGGTTTGTGGTTGAAGTGAGACTGGATCAACTGGTTTGTGGTTAAAGTGAGACGGATCACCTGGTTTGTGGTTGAAGTGAGACGGATCACCTGGTTTGTGAGGACACTCAGAGCAGAACTTTTTATCTCCTCTGAACCAGGCGTGGAGCCAGCCCTGAAGGGGCAGAGCTCCTAGCCCTGGAGGTCAGAGCTTCCAGTTGACGGCTGGTTAATCATTTCCTCTGAGCTGGAATCAGTCTCAAGGTTCCTCAAGGACCTCCTCAGATAAGCACCCCTCCTGGTGGAGCAGACAGACCTCCTGGTGAAGCAGATAGACCAGCAGACCTCCTGGTGGAGCAGACAGACCTCCTGGTGGAGCAGACAGACCAGCAGACCTCCTGGTGGAGCAGACAGACCTCCTGGTGAAGCAGACAGACCAGTAGACCTCCTGGTGGAGCAGACACACCTCCTGGTGAAGCAGACATACCTCCTGGTGGAGCAGACAGACCTCCTGGTGGAGCAGACAGACCAGCAGACCTCCTGGTGGAGCAGACAGACCAGCAGACCTCCTGGTGAGCAGACAGACCTCCTGGTGGAGCAAACAGACCAGCAGACCTCCTGGTGGAGCAGACAGACCTCCTGGTGAGCAGACAGACCTCCTGGTGGAGCAGACAGACCAGCAGACCTCCTGGTGAGCAGACAGACCTCCTGGTGGAGCAGACAGACCTCCTGGTGGAGCAGACAGACCAGGCTCCAGTAGACCAGGGTCTGGACCAGTAGACCACTAGACGTAGACCAGAAGAGGATGCAGGTCCTGCTGCTGCTGCTGCTGGCTGCTGATTGGTTGCAGGCCCAGAAGTCGGAGCCAGGGCTTGGCGGGTCTGGGGGGGGGGGGTTCAGGGGGGCGGACCGCTACGACTTCGCCCTGGTGGTCCCCGCGGCCACACAGGAATGTTTCTGGCATTTTGCCCACCAGAGCGGAAACTTCTACCTGGACCACATGGTGGGTGTAACTGGGAATACTGGTAAGGTGACCTGTGTGCATGGGTCTGTCTGTGTGTGACCTGTGTGTGTGTGTGTGTGTGAAGGTTCAGTGGGTGAGTGTGTGTGTGTGCGTGTGTATGTGTGTGTGTGTGTGTAGGTCCAGTGGGTGACCTGTGTGTGTGTGTGTGTGTAGGTCCAGTGGGTGACTGGGATGGCGTCTGATCACCGATTGGCTGTGAGGGTTCTGTCTCCAGACGGCTCCCTCATATCTTCCTCCTACCAGGTCATAGGTCAAATCCACTTCGAGACCCAAACCACAGGTACACTCTCTCCCTATGTAGCTCTCTATATAATTCCCTTTATTGGTGGTCAGTATAGTGCACTATTCTGGTTCCCTAAATGGTACACTCTTACGGTTGCGGACCGACGCCCCGCCCTCATGGGTAAAATCCTCCGTTTGTCGATGGCCATGCAGATGACCATGTGCTTTTCCCTGCATGTGATTTGTTTACCATTATGTTAATTTTGATGTGCCTTTCCCCGGACGTGATTGGTTGCTGCATCGGAAAGCCGAGGATCCGAGGAAGATAAAAGTTGGGCGAGCTCAACATTCGCGGCTGCTTGTCTCGGATTTGCAGCTTGCGATTTAGGTCTTGAAATGCTTTCTTTTGTTACTTGATTGAGGCTCTTGTTAGCTACCTAGGAACTGGGCCTAGGGAAAGTTTGTTAGACGTTATCGAAAACCGACACGCAGTTACACCTTTGTTTAGGAACACTAGGCGCAGGGGTGCTGTTCCACTCGTGTATTTTGGGGAGCTTTTCGTTGGCCCTTTTCCTTTTGTAGTTTTTCCTCCTCTGTTTGTGTTTCATTGATTACCCCAAGATCCGGGTTGAATAAACAACTTTAAGTCAACGAAAGACATCTGGTTTTATGTTGCCACCCCTTCCCCTAGCGGGGCACGTAACATAAACTATAATGGTGGTCAGTAAAGTGCACTATTCTGGTTCCCTATATAGTACACTATATTGGTGTTAAGTATAGTTCACTACTCTGGTTCCCTATATAGTGCACTATTCTGGTTCTCTATGTAGTTCACTGTTACATGAACATTCAGGGAATTATGCAGATTTTTTTATCCAAAGTACATTACAATAAGTACATTTGTCAGAAGAAAGAGAATCAAACAAAAATATCACTGTCGGTACAGCGATATAAACAGGCACTAACAATCGCTAGGATAACCCATGCGAGTGGCGAGGAGGATCTGGCCGTTCACATTGTCGAACGCTACGAGGTCGAGGAGAAAGAGAACCGATGAGAGGGATGAGGCTCCGGCAGCAGGGAGTGACTCAGTCACCGCGAGGGGAGCAGTCTCAGTGGAGTGTGCCTTCTTGAAGCCTGACTGATGAGGGTCAAGCAGATTGTTGTGTGAGAGATAGGAGGACAGTTGTTTGAAGATGACACAATCCAGAATTTTAGAAAGAGATGAAAGAAGATATATCAGTCCATAGTTCTGGATGTCGGTGGTGTCAAGGGTCGATTTCTTGAGGAGCGGCTTTATTCTGGCAGTCTTGAAGCTTGCTTGAATAAGACCTGAAGTGAAGGAAGAGTTGATGAGGGTGGTAGGATGGCAGGATGTTGCTCGAGACGTCCAGGGGAGGAGCCCTTAAGAAAAACAGCTAATGACTAGACCTTAAGAAGAACAGATAATGGCTAGACCTTAAGAAGAACATATAATGACTAGCCCTTAAGAATAACATATAATGGCTAGCCCTTAGGAAGAACAGCTAATGGCTAGACTTTAAGAAGAACAGCTAATTACCAGCCCTTAAGAGCAGCTAATGGCTAGCCCTTAAGAATAACGGCTAATAGCTAGCCCTTAAGTGCAGATACAAGCTCAGGCAGCCTTAGCTAAACCCTACAATCAAATCTATTTTCCACACCTGGTGATTCCTATATAGTGCACTATCCTGGTTCCCTATGTCATGCACTTATCTGGTTCCCTATGTTGCACACTAATCTGATTCCCTATGTAGTGCACTAATCTGGTTCCCTATTTCGTGCACCAATCTGGTTCTCTATGTCATGCACTATTCTGGTTCCCTATATATAACACTAATCTGGTTCCCTATGTTGCGCACTTATCTGGTTCCCTATGTCGTGCACTAATCTGGTTCCCTATGTCATGCACTAATCTGGTCCCTATGTCGTACACTATTCTCCCTGTGTTCAGGGTTCTACCAGATGTGTTTGGGGAACCAGAACCGGCTTGGGGCGGTTCGGGTCTTCCTGAACTTTGGGGTCGTGTACGGAGGTCAAGAGGTCACGGAGGTCAACGGGGTCAACAGCTCTCTGCTCAACATGCAGGTAGATATACTGCTGGTAGTACTACTGTACTGACACAGTACTGATATAGTACTACAGTACTAACACATCACTGATATAGTACTACAGTACTGATGTAGTACCACAGTACTGACACAGTACTGATGTAGTACTAAAGTATAGATGTAGTACCTACAGTATATATGTAGTACTACATTAAGACAGCACTGATGAAGTACTACAGTACGGACGTAGTACTATGTCTGTATGTACTGTGATTGGTTCTCAGAGCAGTACTAGTGTGTGATTGGCTCTCAGAAAAGTACTAGCGTGTGATTGGTTCTCAGGGCAGTACTAGCGTGTGATTGGTTCTCAGGACAGTACTAGCATGTGATTGGTCATCAGGGCAGCGTGGTGCGACTGCAGACCGCGGTGTTCCACATTTGGAGGTTCTATTCCCACGCCCGGGCGCGGCGGGGGGGCGACCTCCACCTGCTGGACTCCACCCGGGACTACGTCAGCTGGTGGAGCCTCGGCCAGACCCTCGTCATCCTGACCGCCGGACCCCTGCAGCTCCTCTTCCTCAGAAGGCTCTTCATCACCCACACACACAAGACACGCTGCTGAGACACACACACACACACACACGACACGCTGCTGAGACACACACACACACACACATACACACACACAAGATACGCTGCTGAGACACAAACACACACGCACACACAGTTAGGGTTAGGCAGTAGAGGCCAGGGTTAGGGTTAGGCAGTAGAGGACAGGGGTGAATACATTACGGTCAGAGGGTTCCTGAGTCAGCAGCTTTGTCACGAGTCTATTCCTCCTTCGTCTGATTACTTAAAATCCCTCCAGACGATAATAAAATCATTAAATATACAACATTGTGTGTGTCTTAATGTAGATGTGTATGTGTGTGTTGAGTGTGTGTCTGTATGTGTTTTTTTTGTTTGTGTCTGTCTAAGTGTGTGTGTGTGTGTGTGTGTGTGTGTGCGTGTGTGTGTGTCTGTGTGTCCGATTGTGTATGTATGTGTGTCTACTTGTAAGTTTGTGTGTGTCTGTGTGTGCCAGTTTGTGTGTGTGTGTGTGTGTGAGTGAGAGAGAGAGTGTGAGTCAGCACCACCACCATCCTCTTATCAAATCACCCACAAGGTGGTGTGTCCTGAGGGGGAGGGGCTTAGAGGCGTTGTACAGGAAGAGAGGCAGTGTTCAGTGATTACAGATCCTGAAAAGACCGCAGCCTCTATCTCGCTCCACACCAACGACAGGTAAACACACACACGCACGCAGGTACACAGGAGCACACACACACACACGCAAACTGGTACACAGAAGCACACAGACACACACACACACACACTGACAAACACATACTCCTGGCCATAAACACCCCTGTTTCCTGTCCATATTTCACTTCCTCCTCTTGGTGTTGAATTTATGACTCAAGGTTATTTTAACGTGTGTGTGAGAGATATGGTTGAACTGGGCAGCTCCCAGTGTGAGTGATGTGTTTGAACTGGACGGCTCCCAGTGTCCTCCATAGCAGAGGTGGTTCTACCGGGAACATTATTACTGGAGCATTTCCGGGCTTCTGGGGAGTACGTCAGGATTCCTGCTGAGCCAGCCATGTGCTGACTTCTTGTCACATGACTTGATTTGCATGTCAGGCTGTAGGTACTGAGTTAGGGTTAACTAACCCTTACCCTAACCCTGAGAGTTAGGGTTAGCTAACCCTAACCCCAACCCTATCCCTGGCTCCTTTAGTGTCTGCTGTGGCTTCATTGTGTACCCGACATGTCGCTGCATGCACATTTTCCGAAGACAATGCGTGTGGTTGCGTGAGCCAACTCGTCGTAATATTCCTGAACAGGCTGACATGCTAATGCTAGCAAAGCAAATGAGCAGATCGCACAGTTTCAGGTCCCCGGGCAGATTTGAAGCCGGCCAATGATTGGTTGATGGGCTGGTCTGAGTTATGGTGCCCCCTGTCGCTGAAGTTGTACTTCTGGACCCCAGCCTATGTGCGGATTCCATACATGTGCCAACTTTGGCAACTCAGAGGAGTTCAATGGTAGAGGTCAGCGTTTTTCCCCATTGAATCCCATTCTAAAAACATCAGTGGTCCTTTTAATTTGACCTCTGTCTACCTGTGATATCAAAGCCTTCCACATGACCTGAGGTCCTTGATGTCTCTGAAGCGGATTTGGGATTAATTGAACAATAGCGACTCATTTGAATCGTCGCATTTATCTTAATATAAAACAGGGCGTGTCTCTCTTCACTAAAGGTTTGAGTTAGAGCGCCCCCTGTGGTCACAGCTGTAGAGGTTTGAGTTATAGCGCCCCCTGTGGACCCTTTCCATATTAAAAATCAATATTCTAAATCTGAATGATGAGTGAATGACCTCTGACCCCAGGTGTAGTTGATGGAGGCCATCGAGCCCATCCTGGGCCTGGCCACCTCCATCTACCATCTGGTGGGGGAGGTCCAGGCCAACAGGAAGCGCTGTGAGCGCGTGGCCGAGCGCGTCCGGGAGCTGGCGGGGCTGGTGACCGCCTTGGGGGGCGGGGCTTCCACTGCTGACCCCGCCAACGTGGAGGCGGGGCTGGAGAAGCTGCAGCTGACGCTCCGGTTGGCTGAGGACTTGATCAGGAAGTACACCGACGCCCGCTTCCTGAAGCGGCTGGCACGGGCATATCAGCTGGGGGAGGACTTCGCCGACGTCAACGACAGGCTCAACGACGCCTACCAGGTACTGTCTAACCCCTACCTGACCTGTCTCTGTACTGTCTAAGCCCTACCTGACCTGTCTCTGTACTGTCTAACCCCTACCTGCTCCTTATGACCTCTATTTGTGCTGTCTTACCCCTACCTGCTCCATAGTGACCTGTCTAAGTACTGTCCAACCCCTACATGCTTCCTAATGACCTGTCTCTGTACTGTCTAACCCTCCCTGCTGCTTAATGACCTGTCTCTGTACTGTCTAACCCTCCCTCTCTGTACTGTCTAACCCTCCCACTCTGTACTGTCTAACCCTCCCTCTCCTCACTCTCTGTACTGTCTAACCCTCCCTCTCTGTACTGTCTAACCCTCCCTCTCTGTACTGTCTAACCCTCCCTCTCTGTACTGTCTAACCCTCCCTCTCTGTACTGTCTAACCCTCCCTCTCTGTACTGTCTAACCCTTCCTCTCTGTACTGTCTAACCCTCCCTCTCCTCCCCAGGTGCTGTCTCTGTACTGTCTAACCCTCCCTCTCTGTACTGTCTAACCCTCCCTCTCTGTACTGTCTAACCCTCCCTGTCTGTACTGTCTAACCCTCCCTCTCTTCCCCAGGTGCTGCCTCTGTACTGTCTAACCCTCCCTCTCTGTACTGTCTAACCCTCCCTCTCCTCCCCAGGTGCTGTCTCTGTACTGTCTAACCCTCCCTGTCTGTACTGTCTAACCCTCCCTCTCCTCCCCAGGTGCTGTCTCTGTACTGTCTAACCCTCCCTCTCTGTACTGTCTAACCCTCCCTGTCTTTACTGTCTAACCCTCCCTCTCCTCCCCAGGTGCTGCCTCTGTACTGTCTAACCCTCCCTCTCTGTACTGTCTAACCCTCCATCTCTGTACTGTCTAACCCTCCCTGTCTGTACTGTCTAACCCTCCCTCTCCTCCCCAGGTGCTGTCTCTGTACTGTCTAACCCTCCCTGTCTGTACTGTCTAACCCTCCCTCTCCTCCCCAGGTGCTGTCTCTGTACTGTCTAACCCTCCCTGTCTGTACTGTCTAACCCTCCCTCTCCTCCCCAGATGCTGTCTCTGGCCCTCCAGGTGGAGCAGAGCCACTCCTCCCGGTCTGCCTTCGAGGAGGCCCGGCGCCGCGCCGAGGACCAGGCCGACCATCAGGACGACGCCCGCCACTTCCGGCAGAGTAAGACCCGGGCGGCACGGTAAACAGGGGGTGGGGTCGCCACGGTAACCAGGCCCTCGTCCCCAGGGGGTGGGTCGCCACGGTCACCAGGCCCTCGTCACCAAGGGATGGGTCGCCACGGTAACCAGGTCTCTCCTCTCCTCCAGTCCTCGAGGCCACTCAGGAGACTGCGAACGCCACAAAGGAAGAAGTCAAGGAGCTCCGGGGCACAGTAGAGACTCTGATCGAGACCAGTAAGACCTGTCTGTCTGTCTGTCTGTTTGTCTGTCTGTCAGCCTGCCTGCCTGCCTGCCTGTCAGTCAGCCTGCCTGTCTGTCTGTCTGTCTGTCTGTCTGTCTGTCTGTCTGTCTGTCTGTCTGTCTGTCTGTCTGTCGGTCTGCCTGTTGGCCTGACAGCCTGTCTGTCTGTCTGTGTGTTTGTCTGCTTGTTAGCCTGTCAGCTTGTCTGTCCGTCTGTCTCTCTGTCTGTCTGTCTGTCTGTCAGCCTGCCTGTCTGTCTGTCTGTCTGTCTGTCTGTCTGTTTACTGACCGCTGTCTACTGTGTGGATGTTTGTGTGCGTGCATGTGCGTGGTTGTGTGTGTGTGCGTTCATGTGTATGGTTGTGTGTGTGTGCGTGCATGTGTGTGTGTTTACAGTCAGTAAACCCAGGATGGTGAATCAGGACATCAGGGTGATCGCAGCAGACGAGTTGACCTATGAAACCAAGCCCTTCATGACCTCGTCGACCTCAGAGGTCTACAGGGGAGAATACAACAAGTTCACCGTAGCCATCAAACGCTTCACCAACACCAACTCCACCTCACCGCAGTAGGACCGCTAACTACCCCTAACTAGTCACTACACACTGACTAACCCTAACGTCACGAGTCACTCCACACTGACTAACCCTATCCATCACTAGTCACTAGACACTAACTAACCTTCACCTCCACCGCCTCCACCTCCTCTCAGTAGGACCGCTTATTAACATTAACTAGTCACTAGACACTGAATAACCCTAACGTCACTAGTCAATACACACTGACTAACCCTAGCGTAACTAGTCAGTACACGCTACAAATACTAATCAACACGAGGAAACACATTAGAGTCAGTACACACTATTAAATAAATACTACACCCTACACTACACAAAATTATAATTGAATCATTTTAAATATCATAATCGTTCGCTTGGTTCACACTTATTTTTTATCTCTTCTACCATGTTCTATCTGTTCTGTTTCTATGCCTCTGTGTTTCTGTGTTTCTACTTCTCTGTTTTTATGTCTCTGTCTTTGTGTGTTTCTATGTCTCTGTTTCTGTGTGTTTCCATAGCGACGTTCAGAGGGTTTTCCATAAGGAGGTAGAGACCATGCGGCGCTTCGAGTCCCCCAATATCTTGCGGATGTTCGGCATCTGTGTCCAGGACGAGAACGGTAAAGACCAGAGCATCTGCCTGTAGGCTAGGGCTAGACCCTGACCCTAACCCTATAGCTAGGGCTAGACCCTAACCCTAGAGCTAGGGCTAGACCCTAACCCTAGAGGTAGGACTAGACCCTAACCCTAGAGCTAGGGCTAGACCCTGACCCTAACCCTAGATCTAGGGCTAGACCCTGACCCTAACCCTAGAGCTAGGGCTAGACCCTAACCCTAGAGCTAGGGCTAGACCGTGACCCTAGAGCTAGGGCTAGACCCTAACCCTAGAGATAGGGCTAGACCTTAACCTTAGAGATAGGGCTAGACCCTGACCCTAACCCTAGAGCTAGGGCTAGACCCTAACCCTAGAGATAGGGCTAGACCCTAACCCTAGAGATAGGGCTAGACCCTAACCCTAGAGCTAGGGCTAGACCCTAACCCTAGAGCTAGGGCTAGACCCTAGCCCTAGAGCTAGGGCTAGACCATGACCCTAACCCTAGAGATAGGGCTAGACCCTAACCCTAGAGCTAGGGCTAGACCCTAGCCCTAGAGCTAGGGCTAGACCCTGACCCTAACCCTAGATCTAGGGCTAGACCCTAACCCTAGAGCTAGGGCTAGACCCTAGCCCTAGAGCTAGGGCTAGACCCTGACCCTAACCCTAGAGATAGGGCTAGACCCTAACCCTAGAAATGGGGCTAGAGCTAGGGCTTGACCCTAACACTAGAGCTAGGGATAGACCCTAACCCTAGAGCTAGGGCTAGACCCTAACCCTAGATCTAGGGCTAGACCCTAACCCTAGAGCTAGGGCTAGACCCTGACCCTAACCTTAGAGCTAGTGCTAGACCCTAACCCTAGAGCTAGGGCTAGACCCTAACCCTAGAGCAAGGGCCTTCTGAGCTAGGACTAGGTAGACCCCAGCATAGAGTTTACCCAGCATGCTGTGTGTCTGCAGGGCCGTCGCCCACCTTCCTGATAGTCATGGAGTACTGTGAGAAGGGGAGTCTCCGTCAGGTCCTGGACAGCCCCCGGGCCCTGACCTGGTCCCGCCGGGCTGGCATGAGCCTGGACGCTGCCCGGGGCCTCTACCGGTCGGTATGGAGGGTTAGACAGTAGGGAGGTGGAGGGATAGACAGTAGGGAGGTGGAGGGTTAGACAGTAGGGAGGTGGAGGGTTAGACAGTAGGGAGGTGGAGGGTTACACAGTAGGGAGGTGGAGGGATAGACAGTAGGGAGGTGGAGGGATAGACAGTAGGGAGCTGGAGGGATAGACAGTAGGGAGCTGGAGGGTTAGCCAGTAGGGAGAGCATATATTGACCGCTGTCAAGGAAAGTGGATTTTTTGCCTCTGATTCACGTCTTTTGTATCACTCCGCAAGTAGCCCGGTAACTTATCAACCCCAGCGTATTCGGTTTGTAGGAGAAGTCAACGTCTTTGGCAAACTATTTCTCTGCTGACCAACACTACGAATGTTTACAAATAAATTGTAAAAAGACACCACACCATGTGAAGATATTTTTTTGTTTTGGCAAGTAGCCGTGCAATAAGCGGGATAATGTATAGACGCCGGTCATTATCGAAAATAAGCCTTTCAGGGGGAAGCAAGACATTCGCCCTGGTTCACCCTGTCGGGGCTTATTTCCCGATAATGACCGGCGTTCTATACAGTATCCCTTACATATTCCATCAGTCCCCTCTCTATGGATCCTGGACCGTCCAGTTGCTGACTGATTGTGTTTCCATGGTTACGTCCCACAGCCTCCACCAGACAGAGGACAAGTCCAAGGTTCACGGCTGCATCAACAGCAGCAAGTTCCTCGTTGCCGAGGGATACAGAGTGAAGGTGAGAGGGTGAGAGAGTGAAGGTGAGAGGGTGCGAGAGTGAAGGTGAGAGGATGAGAAGGGAAGGTGAGAAGTTGAAGGTGAGAGGGTGAGAGGGGAACGTGAAAGGGTGAGAGTGAAGGTGAGAGAGTGAGAGGGTGAAGGTGAGAGTGAAGGTGAGAGGGTGAGAGGGTGAAGGTGAAAGGGTGAGAGTGTGAGAGGGAGAAGTTGAGAGGGAGAAGGTGAGAGGGTGACCAAGTGTTGGATTTCAGCTGGGGGGTCTAGAGCTGGCGAAGACGGAGACGTCTCTGAGGAGGAGGTCCGACGGGCAGACCAGCTCGCTACGGTACTGCTCTCCCCAGCAGCTCCAGAACCTCAACCACGTCTACAACAAGAAGTGTGAGATTTACAGGTGATCACAGCTACTGTCTATCTTATATCAAAGCTACAGTCTGTCCTCTGTCACAGCTACTGTCTATCTTATATCAAACCTACAGTCTGTCCTTTATCACAGCTGCAGTCTGTCTTTTTCAATGACCTTACCAAACTCTAAATCTGTATTCTTTATTCTGTATTCTTTTGCAGCTTTGGGATTGTCTTGTGGGAAATTGCAACACGCAAGAAACCTTTTGAAGGTAAAAGTTGATGTTCCAAAAATCTGCACCACCTCCAACACATCTATCGAAGAACAAGATATATGATCATAAATCGAATCACATGATCATATATCTAATCATATGATCATATATCTAATCATATGATCATAAATCTAATCATATGATCGTATATCTAATCATATGATCGTGTATTTAATCATATGATCATATATCTAATCATATGATCGTGTATTTAATCATATGATCGTGTATCTAATCATATGATCGTAAATCTAATCATATGATCATATATCCAATCGTATGATCATATATCTAATCGTATGAGCGTATATCTAATCATATGATCGTATATCTAATCGTATGATCATATATCTAATCGTATGATTATATATCTAATCGTATGATCGTATATCTAATCGTATGATCGTATATCTAATCGTATGATCGTAGATCTAATCATATGATCATAAATCTAATCATATGATCGTGTATCTAATCATATGATTGTAAATCTAATCATATATCTAATCATAATCCTCACTCTGACTCAAGGCTGATACGCTAACGGGTTCCTCTTATTTGGGAGGCTGTGTTCAGATTGCTCGACTCGTCATGACATCTTCAACAAAGTGATAAAGGAGAAGGTTTTAGAGCGTCTGCCAGACGACTGCCCCCCAGCTCTGAGGACACTCATCGACGCCTGTCGCTCCTTAGATGACTTCCACAGACCTTCAGCTGGAGGTGAGCAGCATACCACAGTATAGATACCCTCTATACCGTGGTATAGAGTAGATACCATATATACCACAGTATAGATACCATATACAGTGGGGCAAAAAAGTATTTAGTCAGCCACCAATTGTGCAAGTTCTCCCACTTAAAAAGATGAGAGGCCTGTAATTTTCATCATATCGTATGATTGATCGTAGATCAATCATACGTCTCATACCTCAGCTATGAGACAAAATGAAAAAAAAAAAATCTAGAAAATCACATTGTCTGATTTTTAAAGAATTTATTTGCAAATTATGGTGGAAAATAAGTATTTGGTCAATAACAAAAGGTCATCTCAATACTTTGTTACATGCCCTTTGTTGGCAATGACAGAGGTCAAACGTTTTCTGTAAGTCTTTACAAGGTTTTCACACACTGCTGCTGGTATTTTGGCCCATTCCTCCATGCAGATCTCCTCTAGAGCAGTGATGTTTTTGGGCCTTTGCTGGGCAACACAGACTTTCAACTCCCTCCAAAGATTTTCTACGGGGTTGAGATCTGGAGACTGGCTAGGCCACTCCAGGACCTTGAAATGCTTCTTACGAAGCCACTCCTTCGTTGCCCGGGCGGTGTGTTTGGGGTCATTGTCATGCTGAAAGACCCAGCCACGTTTCATCTTCAGTGCCCTTGCTGATGGAAGGAGGTTTTCACTCAAAATCTCACGATACATGGCCCCATTCATTCTTTCCGTCACACGGATCAGACGTCCTGGTCCCTTGGCAGAAAAACAGGCCCAAAGCATGATGTTTCCACCCCCATGCTTCACTGTAGGTATGGTGTTCTTTGGATGCAACTCAGCATTCTTTCTCCTCCAAACACAACGAGTTGAGTTTTTACCAAAAAGTTCTATTTTGGTTTCATCTGACATCCTCCCAATCCTGTTCTGGATCATCCAAATGCTCTCTAGCAAACTTCAAACGGGCCCGGACATGCACTGGCATTAGCAGGGGGACACGTCTGGCACTGCAGGATTTTAGTCCCTGGCGGCGTAGTGTGTTAGTGATGGTAGCCTTTGTTACTTTGGTCCCAGCTCTCTGGAGGTCATTCACTAGGTCCCCCCGTGTGGTTCTGGGATTTTTGTTCACCGTTCTTGTGATCATTTTGACCCCACAGGGTGAGATCTTGCGTGGAGCCCCAGATTGAGGGAGATTATCAGTGGTCTTGTATGTATTCCATTTCCTAATAATTGCTCCCACAGTTGATTTCTTCACACCAAGCTGCTTACCTATTGCAGATTCAGACTTCCCAGCCTGGTGCAGGTCTACAATTGTGTTTCTGGTGTCCTTTGACAGCTCTTTGGTCTTGGCCATAGTGGAGTTTGGAGTGTGACTGTTTGAGGTTGTGGACAGGTGTCTTTTATACTGATAAGGAGTTCAAACAGGTGCCATTAATACAGGTAATGAGTGGAGGACAGAGGAGCCTCTTAAAGAAGAAGTTACAGGTCTGTGACAGCCAGAAATCTTGCTGGTTTGTTATTGACCAAATACTTATTTTCCACCATAATTTGCAAATAAATTCTTTAAAAATCAGACAATGTGGTTTTCTAGATTTTTTTTTTTTCATTTTGTCTCTCATAGCTGAGGTATACCTATGATGAAAATTACAGACCTCTCTCATCTTTTTAAGTGGGAGAACTTGCACAATTGGTGGCTGACTAAATACCTTTTTGCCCCACTGTATGCTGTGTTATAGAAACATGTTATAGATACCATCTATACCATTTGGATTTATACCATCTATACCGTGGAATAGAAACTGTGGTATACATACCATTCATACCACGGTATAGAAACCGTGGTATAGATGGTATCTTTACCATGGTTTGTCTATACCACGACCCGCCCACGTTGAAGAGGTACTTTCTAGATGGAAATATGACGTGCCTGGAACCAAACCAAGTCATGCTACGCTAAGTCGTGGCCAGTTGAGCTGGTACTGTCAGTGGAAAAGGGGCAATAGTACCACAGTACCACATCAATAAAACCATAGTACCACAATAGAACAACCATAGTACCACAGTACCACCATAGTAACACAGTACCACCATTGTACCACCACAGTAGCACAAAAGTACCAACATACTGCCAGTACCATATACATACTACTGGTTAAAGGGTGATTCTTTACTTACAGATCTGTTTTCTGTCTCTAGTGTTGGTCGATAAACTGCGCAGAGTTGTGGACGAGCTGGAAGGGGAGTGAGACAAGTTAACGTCTGGGAGAAGAGTGAGACAAGTTAACTTCTGGAAGAGGAGAGAGACATGTTAACGTCTGGGAGAAGAGTGTGAAGAGTCTAACCCTGATCTCCAAGCTTCGCCGTAACAATGTTGCACACTCGGGAATGTTGGTTGTGATTTGATGGTGGTGTTTGATGATGATGGTGTTTAATGATGAGCGTATTTGAGGATGATGGGATTTGATGTTGAGGTTGTTTGATGATGAGGGTGTGTGGCGATGATGGTGTTAATTGGTGTATCAGGATGAGGGTGTATGGTAACGGTGGTGTTTGAAGTTGAGTTTTTTTTTATGATAATGATGTTAGTACCTTAATAAGGATGGTGTTCATAATAACTTCATAGCTAACCAAATTACAAATATATTTACGCCCAAAATATATCCATACAATACGGAAAGGCCAATATTTCTACTTCAGTACTGCACTGATATTATATTATTATATGATATTATTATATTGTTATTTGGTGAAACAAGTCTTACAGCATGCTGGGCTAGTTGGGTTGCTGTCTTCATAAATAAAACTTCAACCATTCGTAAGTTTGGAATGATCTTTTATTCTTTCTAATGTTGTGAATCATACAGAACACCTTCACATGCTCTCTCTCTCTCCGTCTCCCTCACTCTCTCTGTCTGTCCCTCTCTCTCTCTCTATTTCTGTCTCTCTCTCTGTCTTTCTCCCTCTCTCTCTTTGTCTCTCACGCACGCACGCACGCACGCACGCACGCACGCACGCACGCACACACACACACACACACACACACACACACACACACACACACACACACACACACACACACACACACACACACACACACACACACACACACACACACACACACACACACACACACACACACACACACACACACACA
Organism: Pollachius pollachius; assembly: GCF_949987615.1. Taxonomy (NCBI): domain Eukaryota; kingdom Metazoa; phylum Chordata; class Actinopteri; order Gadiformes; family Gadidae; genus Pollachius; species Pollachius pollachius. Next base: position 12,237,604 of record NC_136942.1, read on the forward strand.
CACACACACACACACACACACACACACACACACACACACACACACACACACACCAGAAGGGGCAGGGCTTGAAACTCGGCGCGGGGAGATTCGAGCGGAACTCGCGGCTCCAGACGATGTTTGTTTACGACGAGTCCGCACACGGAGCTAACCCTCCGTATGCTGACTGGTAGCTCGAGCCCCGCACGTCTCATCCTCGGCTGGGTTCAGCCGGACTAGCCTACCAAGCTACAGCTGCTCTCCTGCAGGCAAGTCCCCACAACACAATCTCCCCCCCCGGCAGAGATAACTGCTGGTCGGCAGCTAACATGGCCTTCTCCGCCTCGGAGTCGGGTTTTCTCCCCCCGGCAGACATAACTGTTGGTCCGCGGAGTTTGAAGCAGATCAGCTAATAGTGCTAAACAGCTAGTTGCATATAGTGGAATTATTCATTGAAATGCCTCATTATGGTGCTTTCTTTGATCTAGATATAGGCTAGTATCATCTAGAGGCTAGTATCATCTAGAGGCTAGTATCATCTAGAGGCTAGTATCATCTAGAGGCTAGTATCATCTAGAGGCTAGTAACGTGACTAGGTAGAGGCTAGTGACGTGACTAGGTAGAGGCTAGTGACGTGACTAGGTAGAAGCCGGTAACATCTAGAGGCTGGTAACTTTACTAGGTAGAGGCCAGTAACGTGACTCTAGGTAGAGGCTAGTAACTTCTAGATGCCAGTAACGTGACTAGGTAGAAGCTTGTAACGTGACTCTAGGCAGAGGCTAGTAACATCTAGAGGCTAGTAACGTGACTCTAGGTAGAGGCCAGTAACATCTAGAGGCTAGTAACGTGACTCTAGGTAGAGGCCAGTAACATCTAGAAGCTATTAACGTGACTAGGTAGAGGCTTGTAACGTGATAACGTGACTAGGTAGAGGCCAGTAACATCTAGAGGCTAGTAACGTGACTCTAGGTACAGGCCAGTAACATCTAGAGGCCAGTAACGTGCCTTTGACTCTAGATGGAGGCTATGGACATGGACGAGGAGCCCGTGGTCGTGGCAGTCCGAGGCCCGGATCTCGGCGGAGGCCCACGTTTCCTCTTCCCTCTGTCAGACTCGGAGAGCAGCCCGGAGCTGGAGACCGGTCTGGACGAGGAAGAACCGCCTCCCATCATGAGCACCTGGGCCTTCAACCAGCGCTCTGCCCCGGGCCAGAGGGGGGAGCCACGCCCCAGAGCGGCACGGGGGCCCGCAGCCACCCAGCCCCCCCGGAGGACCAGGTGGATATGGAGAACCTTACCTTACATTCACACTATGCATTGTGGGTCTGTCCGTTCTGTCGGCTCAGTGGCCTGCGTGAAAAGTTTAGAAATGTTCAACTTTACGGGCAGCGGCGGATCCTTCGGCCAATCGGATCGCTGTTATGCAAATACACTACTGTGACACAACTTGGACTCTGTCCAATGAAATCGCATTTGTGATACAACCCGGGAAAACACGTGGATATTCAAAAAGCCGGCCGGCAGCGGGGGATTTCAAAATGGGGGGACAATGTTATCATTGCTGTGGGCAATCGCACAATTCAGTTTGACCAGTCCCTGTACACGTACAGGGGCAACACTCTCCTTGCGACCACGGGATCCATTTTGCAATAACAACAACAAGCAGGATGAAGCAGGAAAAAGGCGGCTTTAAGCGGGGGGGGTGATTTGATTGGCTGCAGGCTGCGTCTACAAAGACTATTCCCCCATACGTCAGACACGCCCTCGGTGATCCGTTGATGGATCTCATTGACTTTTGCATGGGACACTCTCGAAATGCATTGCAGGACCTTCTGTTCTGGCGGCTCCATGGCCTGCGTCAAAAAGTTGAGAAAGGTTCAACTTTTCAGGCAGCGACGGATCCGTCGGCCAATTAGATCTCCAGTGTTTCCCATACATAGACCAAGCAGCGCCACAGAATGAACACCAAGCGCCTTTTTTTTTTTTACACGATTTTGAAATATAAATATCGTTCCGTTCATCCATCTCCGCATAGCACTCTTTCTCCCTGTCATTCTCGTTCACACACGCACACAGAGACAAGTGCGCATACATGCCAATGGTGCGCGGGTACACTACCACTTATTGGATCAACCAGCATATCACTGATACACTGCACACACGCTGACAGCGGATTCGTCCGCGCCTCCTCTCAACGCACATACAAAGGAAAACCCGAAGCAGCGGGTTATTTGCGTTAATGTGAAATGCGATTATAGTTTATATATATTACGGTGTTAGACCCCCAGCCCGTTGTGCCGGCGATTTGAATTTACTCTGCAGCAGGGACTGGAGATCGGGAAGAGGGCAGATCAACTTTGAAATGTATTTTGTGCGCGATTGCTTGATTACGCGAATAAGCAAACGCGAAACGCCCTGCATTGTTCCGGAGAACCCGAGATTAGATTTGGTTCTCGGCAGCCCTATTGAAATGGTGGAATTACAAAGTGTGTATGTGTGTGTGTGTGTGTGTGTGTAGACGGGGACTCAGGGCAAGCCAGACTGCTCCGCCCTCCAGAGCCTTCCTGGACTTCCTGCTGCGGGCCCCGGCCGCCAGCGAGGCCCTCCAGGGGTCCGGCAGCAGCACCGACATCAGCGGCTCTGACACAGAGGAGCAGGCCCCGGGCCCCTCGCTGGGGGCCTCTGCTGCTCTGGGGCCCCCTGCTGGGTCAACAGGTGACTCTTGTTTAACATCAGGCCTCCTGAATACTGGCATGTCCAGGTTGACTTATTCCATTAGTATTAGGTAACTAGTACTTTCATGGAGGTAACTAGTACTATCAAGGTATTAACTAATACTATCATGGAAGTAACTAGTGATATCATGGAAGTAACTAGTACTATCAAGGTAGTAACTAGTACTCTAAAGATAGTAACTACTATATGGATGTAACTAGTACTAACATGGTAGTAACTAATAGTACTATCATGGTAGTAACCTATCATGCCTCTTTTCCACCGACAGTACCAGAACAGCTTGCCACGACTTGGCGTGGAACAACTTGGTTTGGTTCCAGGCACGTTGTGTTTCCATCTAGAATAAAATTGCTCTTCAACGTGGGCGGGTCGTCATAGCACGAATGCGCTAAACTGCAGTGACGTACTTATCCAAGAAAAACATAAACAGGACAGGGCTACACACAGGAGTGTCTCCACCTCTGTCACGGTCCACGGCGTGACAGAGGTGGAGACACCAATAATCAATCACTGTTGTTGACTGAACGCTGATGATAGTGTTTAAAGATACTGGGTGTTGGGTGTCAGGCTCGGATGTTGCGCTCGTCCAGTGGCGTCACTCTGGCCAATCAGTGGCCAGAAGCCTGTTTACGTCAAAACAAGTATCAGAACAGCTCTCTTGGAACCTTGACGGAGGTGAGACTAAAGAAGTACCAGATTCCAGGTACAACATTTTGGTGATTGAAACGAAAGAAAAGTCGGGCTAAGTCGAGGCGAGTTGAGCTGGTACTGTCGACGGAAAAGGAGCGTAATAATACTATCATGGCGGTAGTTATAATTTAAGCCATAGCAGGCATCGCTAGCTGCACTAGCATAGCTAGCTGTTAGCTGCACTATGCCCTGAAGCTAACAGAGATGCTTACCCTGCTGTTTGTGTCCTGTTGTCCAGAACCCAGCGCCCCGACAAATGAAACTCCAGGGGGGCGTGTCCAGGTGAGGAACTGGTGGTCACACACTCTAACCCCTCTAACCTCTGGGGTACACAGTGACTCCTTTCACAACTCCAGGACGTTCTCTGTACTCTCTAACCTCTACCTGTTTGTTCATGACCTGTCTCTGTACTGTCTAACCCCTACTTGCTCCTCATTGACCTGTCTCTTTACTGTCTAACCCCTACCTGCTCCTTAATGACCTGTCTCTGTACTGTCTAACCCCTACCTGCTCCTTAATGACCTGTCTCTGTACTGTCTAACCCCTACCTGCTCCTTAATGACCTGTTTCTGTACAGTCTAACCCCTACCTGCTCCTTAATGACCTGTCTCTGTACTGTCTAACCCCTACCTGCTCCTTAATGACCTGTCTCTATACTGTCTAACCCTAGTTAAGGTGTGGACGATGTCAAGCTCTGCTCTTGTCATCGATTTCAGCTGGGCACCGTGGCCCCGCCCCCGGCCACTGTGACTCCGCCCTGTGTCCCGGTGGCCACACCATCCTTCCAGCTCAGCCAATCAGAGGAGGGGGAGGGGGACACCTGCCCCATCTGCTTTGAGCTGTGGGCGGCGGCGGGCGAGCACCGGCTGGCCACGCTGCGCTGCGGACATCTGTTCGGACACGCCTGCATCAAGCGCTGGCTCAAGGGCCAGGGGCAGGCCGCCAAGTGTCCTCAGGTGAGTGGTTGAGACACCTGTCAATCATCCTGAGTGGCTGAGACACCTGTCAATCATCCATAGGATATGTGGTGCTGTGACTCATTTAAATAACAATCCCTAATGAAAGCAGATTATTAGGGGGCCGAGCAGCAAAGGATTATAAAATCCAGGGTCTTATGCCCTAAAAATGTATACTTTTCCCACAATTTCATAGTAAAGCTAAACATGATAAAAAGATTCACAAGCTACAAAAATAATCAAAAATTCACCAAAATCGCCATATAAAATCTTTAGACCAAGCCTCACAAAAAATAATGAATTTGCTTTACTTAGTTCCATTTGAGAAATATTGGCCAATAAAGTTGGAGCAGTTTGCCCTATTTTCTTAAATGACCATTTTGTTATTGTATAAAAAAACATACTACTATTATTACTACTATTATTAGGTGGATGGACTAATAAACCCAAATTGTGATACTGCACCCAAAGGTGGCGCTATTTAAAAAAAATATGAACTAGACTTATTTCTCCTTACGAGATTGACCTGGACTCATAATTCTTTCATCATATTAATCTCTAAAATCAGATGCATCTTTTTCACCCTGGGCTTCTGCTCTAAAAAATTTTACTTTTCCCACAATTCATAGAAAAGCCAAATGTCCACAGTCTCAACCCATTTTGCCTATATGACCATTTTGTTTTTGTATAACTACCATACGGCTATCATTAGGTGGATACCATTAACAGTGCAAATTTTCAGATCTGTACTATTTTAAGAAAGCCCTTAATTCTCTTGTGAAATGTGTGCTTGGAGTTTTCTTGATGTTGTGTGCTTATCAATCGACATTTTCACCATGTGAATGAGGCTTCATGCTGTTCAGGAATGTCAGTGGCTCAACGGGATAATGCCGTGTACTGGTGATCCTTAGGTTGAGAGTTTGAATCCTTAGAGCATTATGAACAGGCTGAACATGACCTTCTGTCATTGCCACTCATTTAAGAAACACAGAATCTGACTGCCAAGACACAGTATGGCATTAAGGGGAACTTCTTCGTTAACCATTTTTCCTTCATAATTAACTGTCATATTTATATTTCTTCCGTTAGTGTTCTTGACTATAAAGGTTTAATTTAACTTATCTTATCAAACTGATGAAACAGTCAGTCAGGGGTTTTACTGCTCATCTGCCTGCTGTTTGCATCTACCTGTAGTGTTTCTACTCTTTCGAACATGTTTGTACTGCCTGTTGGTTTGTCTGCAGTGCAACAAGAAACAAGTCAGTCGATTGAACTTGTTTGTACTGCCTGTTGGTTCGTCTGCAGTGCAACAAGAAGGCCAAGCGGTCGGACATCGTTCTGCTGTACGCCCGTAAACTCCGCGCCGTGGACAACTCGGAGCAGGAGGCCATGAAGAAGTGAGGACTGCCCTTACCCTGGTTAACCCTGACCCCCTAACTAACCCGAGCCCCCTAACTAACCCGAGCCCCCTAACTAACCCTAACTCTCGTCATGTGTCGTAAACGAGAGACCCGTAAAGCGCTGACCCAACGCTCTCGTAGCTCTCGTTCTGTGCTGGTACACAATGGTTCTGTCACATTCACAGACCAGAGCGGGGCCGTCTGCTGGTCCGGAACCAGTAGGCGTGTTCTGGCTGAGCTGTACAACCTCACAGGGTTAGTGAGGCTGTAGGGTTAGGTGGGCTTAGATGTTAGGGTTAGGGTGGGCTCAGATGTTAGGGTGGGCTCAGATGTTAGGGTGGGGTCAGATGTTAGGGTGGGCTCGGGGGTTAGGGTTGGCTCAGGGGTTAGGGTGGGCTCGGGTTAGGGTGGGCTCGGGTTAGGGTGGGGTCAGATGTTAGGGTGGGGTCAGATGTTAGGGTGGGCTCAGATGTTAGGGTGGGGTCAGATGTTAGGGTGGGCTCAGATGTTAGGGTTGGCTCAGGGGTTAGGGTTAGGGTTGGCTCAGAGGTTATGGTTAGGGTGGGCTCGGGTTAGGGTGGGCTCAGAGGTTGGGGTTAGATGTTCCTGTGTAACTCTACATGTTGTGTTGTCAGGTCTCTGGCGGAGGAGCAGACTCTACGCAGGAAGGCGGAGCTGGAGTCGGCTCAGTGCCGCATGCAGCTCCAGGTGGTGACGGAGGAATGCGGAAAACTCCGGAAACAGGTCCAGGTGGGTCTCCCGAACGTCTTACTGCAGAGGAGTTGTTGGTGACCAGTGATCTGAGTTGTTGGTGACCAGTGTTCTGAGCTGTTGGTGACCAGTGATCTGAGCTGTTGGTGACCAGTGATCTGAGCTGTTGGTGACCAGTGATCTGAGCTGTTGGTGACCAGTGTTCTGAGCTGTTGGTGACCAGTGTTCTGAGCTGTTGGTGACCAGTGATCTGAGCTGTTGGTGACCACGGTGTTCTGATCCTCTGTCCTCCAGGATATCCGGACGCTGATGTCTCAGGCGGGCGGAGCCTCCTGGTCCACAGGGGGTCCGTCCACAGGGGGTCCGTCCCAGCGGGCAGAGGGCCCCCGGGGGGGCGGCCACTACACCTTCTCCAAGGGCGTGCTGGTGTCCCAGGCCGGGGGCTGCCGGGTCCTGGCCTTCTGCGGCCCCCTGGGCTGCCTGCTGGCCTCCCAGCCCTCGCCCCAGGCCACGCTGGTCCCAGGTGGCTAACCCGCCCGTCCGTCTGTGTGCCGAGCGTCCCTCTGTCCTCCTGTTGACCCCGCCTCTCGTCCTCAGGCTACGGCGTGAAGAAGATCAGCACGGTGAACATGAAGGCCAGTCAGTACGTCCCCATCCACAGCAAACAGATCCGCGGCCTGGCCTTCAACCGCCAGGACGACAGCCTGATGCTCTCCGCCTCCCTGGACAACACGCTGAAGATCACCAGGTCCTCAGAGGAACATAGATACACACCAGGTCCTCACAGGAACATAGATACACACCAGGACCTCACAGAGACGTAGATACACCTAACCCACGTCCTCTCAGGGACATATATACACACCAGGTCCTCACAGAGACATAGATATACCTTACCCAGGTCCACTCAGGGACATAGATATACACCAGGTCCCCACAGAGACATACACACTAGTTCCTCACAGGGACGTAGATACACACTAGGTCCTCACAGGGATGTAGGTACACACTAGGTCCTCACAGGGACATAGATACACACGAGGTCCTCACAGGGACATAGATACACACAAGGTCCTCACAGGGACATAGATACACACGAGGTCCTCTCAGGGACATAGATACACACTAGGTCCTCACAGGGACATAGATACACACCCCCAGGTCCTCACAGGGACGCTGATACATCCCCCCCAGGTCCTCACAGAGACGTAGATACACCCCCCCAGGTCCTCACAGGGACATACACACCACGTCCTCACAGGGACATAAACACACACTCTTGTCATAAACTGACCAGTCCAGGGGTTTTCTGATTGTTCTAGTTTGCTGACGAACACGGTCGTCCAAACTTACAACGCTGGGAAGCCTGTGTGGAGCTGCTGCTGGAGCCTTGACAACAGTAACTATGTTTACGCCGGACTTCTCAACGGCTCGGTTCTGGTCTACGACACCAGAGACACTAGCACCCACGTCCAGGAGCTGCTGCCGCTCGGAGCCAGGTAACACTCACTCACCCACTCATTGTCACTCACTCCCTCACTGGCTCACTAGCTCACTGGCTCACTCGCTAACTCGATCACTCGTTCGCTCGCTCACTCACTCATTCACTCACTCACCGGCTCACTGTCTCCCTCCCCCTCTCATCCCCCCTCCCCCCAGGTCTCCTGTGCCGTCCCTGTCCTACATCCCGCGGGTGGGGTCCGGCCCCTTCCCCTGTGGTGGGCTGCTGGCCGGCTCCCTGGAGGGGGGGTACTTCTGGGAGCAGCTGGAGGGCAACACCTACCAACCGCACCAGCTCCCCCTGGAGGCGGCCGGCTGCATCGACATCCAGGTGGAGACGGCCAGCCGCCACTGCCTCGTCACCTACCGCCCAGGTACCCTCACCCTCAGCCTAAATTCTCACCTACCGCCCAGGTACCCTCACCCTCACCCTAAACCCTCACCCTCACCCTAAACCCTTACCTACTGCCCAGGTACCCTCACCCTCACCCTAAACCCACACCTACCGCCCAGGTACCCTCACCCTCAGCCTAAACCCTCACCTACCGCCCAGGTACCCTCACCCTCACCCTAAACCCTCACCCTCACCCTAAACCCTCACCTACTGCCCAGGTACCCTCACCCTAAACCCTCATCTACTGCCCAGGTACCCTCACCCTCACCCTAAACCCTCATCTACTGCCCAGGTACCCTCACCCTCACCCTAAACCCTCACCTACCGCCCAGGTACCTTCACCCTTAACCCTCACCTACTGCCCAGGTACCCTCACCCTCACCCTTATCGCTCACCTACCACCCAGGTACCCTCACCCTCACCCTGAACTCTCTCCTACCAGTACTGTGGTACAGGAGTAGTAGTGTTAAAGTAGGGTTGAAGTAGCGGATGGACAGGAGTAGCGTTGAAGCACCAGTATAGTAGCGGATGGATAGCGGTAGTGTTGAAGTAGCGGATGGATAGCAGTAGAAGTCGGGTCATGGTAATGACCCCCTCCTTATCGGTCCTTGTGAGTGGAGAAGTGAGGAGGCTGAGCTCATATCCTCGGACATGAAGCCATGTGTAAACACAATGAATAATGAGGTGCTGAATGTAACCTTTGACCACAGGGCGCTCCAACCCCTCTCTGCGCTGCGTGCTGATGGAGCTGACCTGTGCGCCCCAGCTGGTCTCCTCCCAGCAGGGCCCCACCCAGCAGGGCCCGGCCTGCTCCTGCTCCCCGGTCCAGACCTTCAACGCCGGCTCCTCCTGCAAGCTGCTCACCAGGAACGCTGTGTTCCCCAGCCCAGCAGGGGGCGCCATGCTGGTCTGCGCTGGAGATGAGGCCTCCAACTCCACCATGGTGAGGACTACAACACAGGATGTTTTAGGACTACAACACAGGATGTTTTAGGACTACAGCACAGGATGTTTTAGGACTACAGCACAGGATGTATTAGGACTACAACACAGGATGCATTAGGACTACAACACAGGATGTATTAGGACTACAACACAGGATGTAATAGTACTACACAGGATGCATTAGGACTACAACACAGGACGCATTAGAACTACAACACAGGATGTATTAGGACTACAACACAGGATGTATTAGAACTACATCACAGGAAAATTATTTTCAAAACAAATTGAGCGCTTATCCGGGGTCGGGTCATGGGGGCAGCAGCTCTAACAGGGGGCCCCAGACTTCCCTTTCCCGCACCCAGTGGACATCCTTACCAGGTGAAACATGTCAACTAACTCTTCCTAAGCAGAGGAGCAGCGGCTCTACTCAGAGTTCCTCACGGATGGCTGTGCTTCTCACCCTATCCATAAGGTAGCCTGTAGCTTGAGATTAAGGTCACAAAGATGAGATGTTGTATCAGCCCAAAATGCAACAGCTTCAATCTTTTCTTCATTTTGCATGAATTCCATGAACCCTTTTGCTCTGGCAGAAACACCGCTCTTCCTCATGGCCCCAAAACGCTCCATGACTTTGCCTTTGCTCAGCCATCTCACATTGTTGTGCAGGACACTCATTCAGTAGTGTCGGTGGAATCATCCACAGCTACGGATAAGCACTGTGCATTTTGTGTTCCATCACATAACTGTTTAATTCAATCTTCAGCCAGTATTTCTGTTCTTCTGGTTGCTGTGGAATCTGAGAGGGGGATTTGCCAGATTTTACGGTCATTTCCTCTTCTTGTTTGCCTTCACGTTTCCACATGCTGCTAAGGAGTCTCGCTAACGGCTGAGGAGTCTAGCTAACGGCTGAGGAGTCTAGCTAACGGCTGAGGAGTCTAGCTAACGGCTGAGGAGAATAGCTAACGGCTGAGGAGTCTAGCTAACGGCTAAGGAGTCTAGCTAACGGCTGAGGAGTCTAGCTAACGGCTGAGGAGTCTAGCTAACGGCTGAGGAGTCTAGCTAATGGCTGCGTTGTCAAGTCGCAACCTGCTTTCTTGACTCTCAATGAGCCGTGTAGACCCCTTCGCTGAATGAGGTTGGACCAAAGCAATTAGACTAATCACCGACCAATCCCATTCAGCCATAGGTTGACTTGCGTTGGGCTCATTGAGAGTGGAGAAAAGGAGAAGTTTGACTTCTTACGTCGCCACAATGTCACGCAGATAATGCAAATAATACAGATGGAAATAATTATTTGATCAGAGTCCGGAGATAGTTGAGTCAGGAGTTTGAGGAACCATCTACTAGCCGTCCTTCCTTGCCACTAGCCGTCCATCCTTGCCACTAGGCGTCCATCCTAGCCACTAGCCGTCCATCCTAGCCACTAACCGTCCATGCTAACCCCATGTGTTGCAGGTGTGGGACGCTTTGTCCGGAGCTCTGATCCAGAAGCTGCCTGCTGATCTGCCTGTGTTGGACATCTGCCCCCTGGAGGTGAACGGAGAGCACTACCTCGCCTCGCTCACAGAGAAGATGCTGAAGGTCTACAAATGGGAGTGAAGGGATGATGCTCGGACCTGGATGGTTCTTTGGTACAAAGGGGACATGAAGGGGGTTCAGGATCGCGACAGAGGAGACCCCACTTACGAGCCAGGACCCCCCATCGCTGCCCTGTCATTTGTCCGTTAGGTCGCCAGGGGGATGATGTCTGCCTCGGTTCTCCTCCCTGGAGGAGAAGGATGAGGTTTGGTCCGAGGGACCAATTGAGTTCAGATATGGGGACCTCGCATCCCATAATTCACAGTGTTTGTGTGTGTGATATGTACATACTGCCAACTGTATTTTTCATTTAATAAATAATCTATGTTTTCACAATCCAAGTATTGTCACTGATTAGTCGACTCTTCTGGTTCTATCGTCATCTTGGAGAATATGAAGCAAGTTTTTTGTTGAGTACGTTGAGTGTTTTTCTTTACAACAGTCATTCTGGAACATTGGGCCGCTATGTAAAGAGCCTGAGGGGCCCCATACACACCGGCACTAGAGGGCCTATACACACCATCACTAGGGGCCCTATACACACCACCACTAGGGGGATGGGGGCCCTATACACACCACCACTAGGGGCCCTATACACACCATCAGTAGGGGCCCTATACACACCACCACTAGGGGGATGGGGGCCCTATACACACCACCACTAGGGGCCCTATACACACCACCACTAGGGGGATGGGGACCATATACACACCACCACTAGGGGCCCTATACACACCATCACTAGGGGCCCTATACACACCACCACTAGGGGGATGGGGGCCCTATACACACCACCACTAGGGGCCCTATACACACCATCAGTAGGGGCCCTATACACACCACCACTAGGGGGATGGGGGCCCTATACACACCACCACTAGGGGGATGGGGGCCCTATACACACCACCACTAGGGGCCCTATACACACCACCACTAGGGGGATGGGGATCATATACACACCACCACTAGGGGCCCTATACACACCATCACTAGGGGCCCTATACACACCACCACTAGGGGGATGGGGACCATATACACACCACCACTAGGGGCCCTATACACACCACCACTAGGGGGATGGGGACCATATACACACCACCACTAGGGGCCCTATACACACCATCACTAGGGGCCCTATACACACCACCACTAGGGGGATGGGGACCATATACACACCACCACTAGGGGCCCTATACACACCATCACTAGGGGCCCTATACACCCCACCACTAGGGGGATGGGGGCCCTATAGACACCATCACTAGGGGCCCTATACACACCACCACTAGGGGGATGGGGGCCCTATACACACCACCACTAGGGGCCCTATACACACCACCACTAGGGGCCCTATACACACCACCACTAGGGGCCCTATACACACCACCACTAGGGGCCCTACACACACCACCACTAGGGGCCCTATACACACCACCACTAGGGGGATGGGGACCATATACACACCACCACTAGGGGCCCTATACACACCACCACTAGGGGCCCTATACACACACCACTAGGGGGATGGGGGCCCTATGCACACCACCACTAGGGGCCCTATACACACCACCACTAGGGGGATGGGGACCATATACACACCACCACTAGGGGCCCTATACACACCACCACTAGGGGCCCTACACACACCACCACTAGGGGCCCTATACACACCACCACTAGGGGGATGGGGACCATATACACACCACCACTAGGGGCCCTATACACACCACCACTAGGGGCCCTATACACACACCACTAGGGGGATGGGGCCCTATACACACCACCAATAGGGGCCCTACACACACCACTGGGGGGATGGGGTTTCTAGACACACTACCACTAGGTGGATGGGGGCCCTACACACACAGCCACTTGGGGCCCTATACACACCACCACTAGAGGACGGTGAGGTGTGATTCATTACCTTGAAAGTGCGTCTGTTACGCCGGGGCCCTTTTAACCTGACATGCTGTACAATGAGTGTTTCCTAATCGTCACTTGTTTCTGTTTTTGTCCCCTGCCTCCAAACTACGGATCTACATGTATTGCGTTCTTGCCGTGCTCTGGTGCTATCTCAGATATCAAATCAATCAATTTTGCGCATGGCATGAGTAACATGTTGATATGATAGAAACAATCAAGTCTCAATGTACGTTTCCAAATATCCATATATTGGTAGTGATTCAATGACTTATGAACCCTAACCCTAAACATTTTTACATTTTCTATTGAGTTTTTTTATATTGTCTTTAAATATACATTCACTTTCTTAATGATGCAACACTAGCAGATATCCTTAACAAAGAACACACTAAACAAGTACAAGAAAATCGGGCATACATTAAAACAATTGGGGAAGTGCTGTTACTTACAGCTACACAAAACATAGCACAAAGAGGGCATGATGAATCTGAAGAGTCCAATAACAAAGGAAACTTTAGGGAAATTCTTAGCACAGTTGCTAACCACGACCCACTTGTTAAGAGAAGATTAACTTCTATTAACAATGCAAAGTACACAAGCAAGATCATCCAGAATGAGGTTTTGGGTTGTTTGGCAGAAATGGTTCGTTCTGAAATCATAGAAGAAGTGAAGAACAGTGAGGTTTTCAGCATCATGGCAGATGAAACAAAGGATGTTTCAAAAAGTGAACAGATTTCTTTCACACTCAGGTACTATTACAATGGGGCCATTAAGGAGAGTTTTCTCCATTTTGAATCTGCAGAGAGGTTAGATGCAGCAAGCCTAACTGGAAAAATAGTAAACTTACTGGAAAGTTACGGCCTGAACTACAAAAATAACCTTGTAGGCCAAGCATACGATGGCGCTGCCGTTATGAGCGGTAAACATTCAGGGGTTCAGGCAAGGATCAAAGAACAGGCTAAATTTGCCTTCTACATTCATTGTAGTGCACACTGTCTCAATTTAGTGTTAGTTGATGTAGTCAAAAATGTCCCAGAAACAGAGGAGTTTTTTTCTTTGTTACAGAGCCTTTATATTTTTACCTCTGTCTCATATGTGCACCCAAAATGGCTGTCTCTCCAAAAAGAAATGTATGGCAAAACAAGAGAGTTGCAACGTTTAAGCGACACACGTTGGGCATGCCGATTTCTAGCACTACGCAACATAATTGACACTCTACCTGCCCTTAAACGACTACTGCAACAGATTGCTCAAGAACGCCACGGTGAAAGAACTGTTGAGGCCCGAGGTCTTCTGCCTCAAATTGACCTACAATTTGTTGTGCACCTTGTCACTCTTAGTAAGTTGTTTGGGGAGACAAAACTACTGTCTGACATGTTACAGTCACAAACTGTTGATCTGGCTAGAGCTGTTGACTTGGTAAATGCTTTAGTCCAGACATTGAAAGACCACAGGCAGGAGTCTTTCTTTGATAAGTTGTGGGATGAAGCATTGACTATTTGTGGGCACTGTGATTCTGCACCATCAGTGGCAAAACGTCAGACAATGCTGAGCACTAGGCTCAGTGGCTACTGCACACTAAGCACTGTTGGTCAGAGGGAGGTAGAACGTGACAAAGCTATGTTTTGCACATCATTTTTCTATCCTGTAATTGACAGCATGCTCAAGGAGTTGAACAGACGTTTCTCCAATACCAACTGTGAGCTCATGACAAGCATACAGTCTCTCAACCCCCAGAGTGATGCCTTTTTAAAGGAGACAAATGTTTTTTCATTTGGCCGTTTGTACAATGCAGACATTGATGATTTAGGGCATGAGCTCCATCAATTTAAGAGAGTTTTGGACAGAAAAATACAGAGTGGTGAAATTACAAAGCCATGCAATACAGTTGAGCTGGTTTGTTTTATTGAGCCATACAGGGAAGTTTTCTTTGAACTCTTTAGACTGTGCAAGATTGCGTAACCCTTCCTGTAAGCTCAGCCTCTTGCGAACGCAGTTTCTCCACACTGAAACTGATCAAAACCTTCCTGCGGTCCACCACTACTGACATGAGACTCAGTGATCTTGGTGTCCTGAGCATAGAGTCCAGAAGGGCCAAGGCTCTGGATCTGGATGCATTTGTGGACCGTTTTGCCAGACAGCACAACCGCCGTATCCTGTTGTTGTAGTGTAGTGTTTACATTAATAGGTAATGCCACATTTGTATACCCTTTGTTGTACCCTGGAGGTTTGTTCACATTGAATTGAAACACTGTATTTGTACCCTGTACTGTATTTTTCATTTTTCTACGGCCCTACCTCCTTTAGCTTCAGGATTTAGGGCATGAGCTCCATAAATTGAGTGGTTAAGTTAAAAAGCCATGCAGTACAGTTGAGCTGGTTTGTTTTATTGGGCCATACAGGGAAGTTTTCTTTGTATTTTACTGATTTGAAAATAAAAGAAATAAATCTTTAAATATAATTTTGTGCCTTTCTTTTGTGCCCCTCTGGTTGAACACCGGCCCCTTTTTGCCCCCCCTAGTAAAATTTGTCTAGAACCGCCACTGCCTGTGACACTGGGGGATAGAACCCAGAACCTTCCTGTGACACTGGGGGGTGGAACTCACAACCTACCTGTGACACTGGGGGATAGAACCCAGAATCTTCCTGCGACACTGGGGGGTGGAACCCAGAATCTTCCTGTGACACTGGGGTTGGAACCCAGAACCTTCCTTTTACACTGGGGGGTCGAACCCAGAACCTTCCTGTGACACTGGGGGGTGGAACCCAGAACCTACCTGTGACCCTGCTTCAAGATCAGTTCTTAAATCCAGGGGTCCTAGGCTCCGGACATTTTTAAATACTAATGTACAAAATGAAATAAAATCCAAATAAAATATAAAAATACACTAGTTGACGTGTGGCAGTTAGTGTAGTTTTCTATTTCTTAGTGTAGAAATGTCCCACCTGATTAGGAGGTACATTCTACCAGCTGTAGCTCTATGCTGTAGCTCTATGGTGACGTCACGTCCTCTTCCTCCTCCTCAGCTCGGAGCTCTTCTGAAGATGGCGGAGTGTGTACGTGTTCCCTTTCTCCTGCTCTTCGCGTTCATCGCAGTAAATGTGTGTCTGATTCGCGGGGACAACGCGGGCTTCAAGGCCGTCGGTAAAGACATTATCAACCCGCCAGTGAGACCGGGTGCCGCGGCGGAGGCTAACCGGAGCCCGGTAGCCGGGGCCGGCGGCCCAGTGAGACAGGGCGGCCCGGCGGAGGCTGACCGGAGCCCGGTATTCGGGGCTGGCGGCCCGGTGAGACCTGGCGGCCCGGCGGAGGCTGACCGGAGCCCGGTAGTCGGGGCCTCGCCTCCCCGGCGGCGCTCCGCTCCCTGGAAGCTGGCCGAGGAGGCCGCCTGTCGGGACGACCTGACCCGGCTCTGCCCAAAACACTCGTGGAACAACAACCTGGCCGTGCTTGAGTGTCTCCAGGACCGCAAAGAGGTGAGGAGGACCGTCTGTCTCCGGGTCCGTTCCTGTCATTAGGATATAAACAGTGACCGCTTCATCACGAGGCATTAAGTCTGGGCGACCACTAAACCTGATTTTAAAGTTGTATCACACAGTGGACAGTAAACGGTTGGTCTGGCTGATTCTCGTCTCTCTTCACTCGTCTTTAAATGTCCAACTGGTTTTAAAGTAAGGAACAGAAGCCGATCATTAGGTGGGGAAACTTTACTATAAACTTAACTATTTCTTTCCAAAACGACCTATGGGGATCTGGTATTGGAGACGCTGAGCAGAATGTAGGGACTTCCTGATCAGGGGTTATGGTTATCCCCGCTATAGACGATCGAACCGACACCCTATAACGAGTGTTGAGGATGCATTCTGCAAGGGGAGGAAGGCTACTGGACGCCTTCCTTCTCCTGGGCATTACGATACTCAGAATAACTGGGAGGACCTTTGGTCAGCTGGGAGCTAGGGGTTGTACTGGTAACTACCTTTCAGTGACGTGGTGGGAGGAAGACCCTGTTATGTTCTGGGCTGTACCCTGTCATTGTGGTCAGGAGGGTTACACGTTTAGGGGATGATCTTAAAATGGAGGATGTGGACTTCCATGTCCACAGTTCGACCTGTAGGCATCCTTCTGGAAGGGTCCTTCCGGAGGAGGGATGAGTCCTTCTGGAGGAGGAGGGATGAGCCCTTCTGGAGGAGGAAGGAGTCCTTCTGGAGGAGGGAGGAGTCCTTCTAGAGGAGGGAGGAGTCCTTCTAGAGGAGGGAGGAGTCTTTCTAGAGGAGGAGGGATGGAGTCCTTCTAGAGGAGGAGGGATGAGTCCTTCTGGAGGAGGAGGGATGGAGCCTTTCTAGAGGAGGAGGGATGAGTCCTTCTAGAGGAGGGAAGGAGTCTTTCTAGAGGAGGAGGGAGGAGTCCTTCTAGAGGAGGGAAGGAGTCTTTCTAGAGGAGGAGGGAGGAGTCCTTCTGGAGGAGGGAAGGAGTCCTTCTGGAGGAGGGAAGGAGTCCTTCTAGAGGAGGAGGAAGGAGTCCTTCTAGAGGAGGGAGGAGTCCTTCTGGAGGAGGAGGGAGGACTCCTTCTGGAGGAGGGAGGAGTCCTTCTGGAGGAGGGAGGACTCCTTCTGGAGGAGGGAGATAGGACAGTTGGACTCCTCCCCCCTCTACAGGTTCCTCCAGACCTCCTCCAAGAGGGGTCCTTGAGGCAGCGAGCGGGCCCGTTCCCCTGCCTTGTGGGCGGTGGTGAGCTGTTCTCCTCTCGGCCTCATCACCAGTATCAAGGTGTTTCTAATAATAGACGTCTTGGTTTATTCCACTTTTACCCCTGTTACCAACAATGATAACATAGATGGAGGATCAGTTACCTTCAGCGGTCTTCTCGACTTGATCAGCTGGAGCTAAAACATTCGTCCTCATTCTTTGTTATTCGTCTGCATTGATTTGGAACGTGACAGGCACACGAGTCTCATGTTATTGATCAATCAGGATCAAGTTAGAAACAGGGCTGTGGTAGAATAACATCTGATTCACATAACTCATTCATCATGTTCATCATCATCCTCCAGTTCTCTTGATGCTGTGAGGTAACTGTTAGGTGCTAGGAGTTATGGGAGTTGGGGTTAGGAGCTAGGAACCACGAATTGGGTCGATAGGAGCTAGGGCTAGGAGCTTGGCGTTGGGGAAAGAAACTAGGTTTAGGAGCTGGGTCTATAGGCTGGGGGAGACTAGGACTCAATGGAAGAGGTAGAGGGGAGGGATGATAGGGGAAACGGTCAAGGGCGTACAATGAAAAGCAAACCGCAAAAATATGTCAAAAGTTTTGTATGGAAACCGTTTAGACAAAGCCACTTTAGAAGTGGTCTGGTCTAACCAGTCTGACTGATCTAACATACCCCAGCTCATGGCTGGAGGCTGGTCTGGTCTACCCCAGCTCCTGGAGGCTGTATCTCCCTGCAGGCGGTGAGGGCCGCTGGTCTTCAGACCGTAGCATTATGTCCGGACGCCGCCCTGCTGCCGCCGCTCCACAACATTCCTCCTTGTGGCCGTGTGTGTTTGCGTTTGGATGGAATATTTTGGGAAGGGCGAGTTAAAGATGCTCTGCTTTTCAGTTGTGAAAATCACGTGTGATTTTGTCTATATATGTTTGTGATTTAAGCTGTGAAGCTGTCATGGCCATTAGTGTTCTTGTGTGCGCTAATTGAGCAACGGCTGCTAAGGAACCACCACAGAACAATGATGGTGATAAAAAATCACCACCATCCTCATCTCCAGATCAGTGAGTATAGTGTCTCCTCGGGCAGGATGGTGTCTCCTCGGGCAGGATGGTGTCTCCTCAGGCAGGATGGTGTCTCCTCGGGCAGGATGGTGTCTCTGAGGGCAGGATAGTGTCTCCTCGGGCAGGATGGTGTCTCCTCAGCCAGGATGGTGTCTCCTCGGGCAGGATGGTGTCTCCTCAGGCAGGATGGTGTCCCTGAGGGCAGGATGGTTTCTCCTCGGGCAGGATAGTGTCTCTGAGGGCAGGATGGTGTCCCTGAGGGCAGGGTGGTGTCTCTGAGGGCAGGGTGGTGTCTCTGAGGGCAGGATAGTGTCTCTTAGGGCAGGATGGTGTCTCTGAGGGCAGGATGGTGTCTCTGAGGGCAGGGTGGTGTCTCTGAGGGCAGGATGTCTCATTGTTGGACTTCTCTAATGTCAACCCTCTGAAGGCATCCTAGGGAAAGATGAACCCTAACCTCTCCTTAATGAACTGTCTCTGTACTGTCTAACCCCTACCTGCTCCTTAATGACCTGTCTCTGTACTGTCTAACCCCTACCTGCTCCTTAATGACCTGTCTCTGTACTGTCTAACCCCTACCTGCTCCTTAATGACCTGTTCTGTACTGTCTAACCCCTCCCTGCTCCTTAATGACCTGTCTCTGTACTGTCTAACCCCTACCTGCTCCTTAATGACCTGTCTCTGTACTGTCTAACCCCTACCTGCTCCTTAATGACCTGTCTCTGTACTGTCTAACCCCTACCTGCTCCTTAATGACCTGTCTCTATACTGTCTAACCCCTACCTGCTCCTTAATGACCTGTCTCTGTACTGTCTAACCACTACCTGCTCCTTAATGAACTGTCTCTGTACTGTCTAACCCAGATGTGTCAAACACAAGACCCGCGGGTCGAATCCGTCCTGTTTCCTCATTTTATGTGGCCCGTGAGAGCTTAAGGCATTTGAACGTCTTAAATAAATACGAATAAGAATAATAATAATAATTTAATTTGTCTCCCACAGTGCCACCTGCGAAAATATGGCATCCTACCGCTAGATTGCAGTGTCTGAATCTGTGTTTATCGATAACACTTTACTAACAAGTGATTGTGCTGAAAAGATCTACAAATAATCCCAACATTTCCAAGGAAAAAAAAATATGCTGAGGCTAAAAACTTCTGTGCTACGAGGCAGTGTCGGTTGGTAAAGGAATACAATTTACACCTACATTCTGACACCAAACACAGAGCCAAGTATGCTAAATGTAGCCTCCAAGAAAACATAAAATTGTCCAAGACTTAAAAGGCAGACTGCAATCACAGCATCATCATATGTTTACGAAAGCTACAGCCCAAAATGATGCAGTAGTGAAAGCTAGATTTATTTTGGCTGAAGAAATCGCAAAGCTTCCAAGTGGTCTTCAGAGGGGGCATTTCTGAATCAGTGCATAATTAAGGTGTGTGAGCAGGCGTACCCCAAGATAGACTTTTTTGAATGTCAGTTTGTCAAGAAACACCATCGGAGATCGAGTTAAAGAACCATCCGGCAATCTTACCCTACAGCTGGCCAAAGAGACGCAATTGTCGATGTTGTAGCGATGGTATAACGATGTTATAACACAGTACAAATGTATGTTATTGCATGTACAATATTTGTACACATGAATAAACAATAATCAAATGCAAAGACAGTAATTTAACAATATGTTAAGGAACAGTTACATTTATGTAGTCTTACTGTTACAACCGGCCCTACTGTCTAGCCATTTACCGCTGCTGGATGACCTTTCTCTGTACTGTCTAACCCCTATCTGCTCCTTAATGACCGGTCTCTGTACTGTCTAACCCCTACCTGCTCCTTAATGGCTGGTCTCCAGTCATTAAGGAGCAGTAAAGGGTTAGACAGTGACTCCAGTCAGGGGCTCCAGACCTCTTCGGTCAGAAGTAAACGGTGGCTGTAGGCTGTGGTTAATGTGGCGCTCTCTCATATCATCCTCTGCTCCTCTGTCCACCAGGAAACTGAGATCGCTGCTGACTGCAACCATGTGAGTATTTCATCTCTCAGCATGCATTCTTCTAGCTGAGACGATATCCCAGTATGCTCTCTGCTAGCCCAGACGGTATCCCAGCATGCACTCTGCTAGGCAATATGCCAGAATGCACCCTGCTAGCCATGTGTTGCTCCATGCTAATGGCTAATATCTAAGCTGTATATTAATCAATGCTAACAGACTTCTCTAGCAGTAGTCTGTAAGCGGTTTCTCTAGCGATAGCCTAGCGGTATCTCTAGCGGTAACTGGCTAGTGGTTTCTCTAGTTGTAGCCTGCTAGCGGTATCTCTAGCGGAAGCCTGCTAGCTTGTCTTCATCTCATGTTCTCTCCTGCAGCTTCTCTGGAACTACAAGCTGAACCTCACCACCGATCCCAAGTTCGAGTCAGTGGCCGTGGAGGTCTGCAAGACCACCATTTCAGAGGTCAGACCCCCACACAGCCATCTTCTGAATGGTTCCCCCCAAAACAGTTGGGTGGAGCGTTTCCTATATCAGGGCTGCACCCTCACATTGGAATAGTGGAATCATGTTCTGAGTTGACTCAAATTCTACGCAACAACTTATTATTAAATAATTATTAAGTGCATAAGAAAAGTAAAAGCGCCCTGAGCTATGGAACCCTAGCGCCCTGAGCTATGGTACCCTAGCGCCCTGAGCTATGGTACCCTAGCGCCCTGAGCTATGGAACCCTAGCGCCCTGAGCTATGGAACCCTAGCGCCCTGAGCTATGGTACCCTAGCGCCCTGAGCTATGGTACCCTAGCGCCCTGACGCTCCGCCGCCCGCAGATCAAGGAGTGTGCTGCAGAGGAGCGGGGGAAGGGCTACCTGGTGTCCTGTCTGGTGGATCACCGTGGAAACATCAGTGAGTACCAGTGCAACCAGTACATCACCAAGATGACCAGCATCGTGTTCAGCGACTACCACCTCATCTGTGGCTTCATGGACAAGTGTCGCGACGACATCAACAGCCTGCACTGTGGCAGCATCAACACGGGAGAGAAGGTACTGCTAACTAGTACTAGTCCTAGTACAATGACTAGGACTACTCATAGTACTAGTCACTATGACTAGGACTAGTCATAGTACTAGTCATAGTACTGTGAGTGTAGTATGAGTATGTACTGTATTGTTCTAGATGTAGTGTAATATATCTGTGTGTGCACCATGCTCATCTCTCTCTCTCTCTCTCTCTCTCTCTCTGTGTCCTAGGACCTCCACTCCCAGGGCGAGGTGATCGAGTGCCTGGAGAAGGGTGTGGTGCAGGAGGCAGAGGGTGGAGCGGGGGCCACCACCATCAGGGAGGACTGTAAGAAGGCCATCCTCCGCGTGGCCGAGCTCTCCTCCGATGACTTCCACCTCGACCGCTACCTCTACTTCTCCTGCAGGGACGACCGCGAGCGCTTCTGTGAGAACGTGAGTCCTCCTGCAGCTCCTCTTCCTCCTCCTCCTCCTCCTCCTCCTCCTCCTCCTCCTCCTCCTCCTCCCCTTTCATCTCCTTCTCCTTAAAGGACAATTCCGGTATTTTTAACATTGAGCCCCCTTTCTGGTTGGTCTAGGATGAAATTGAGTGTTTAACACCGAAATTTTGAATATTGGTCCTGTCTCGAGTATTTGGCTAATTTCGAATTGCATTTTTTGAATGAAACGGAAATCAGACCGGAACTGGAAACGGAAAGGGCGGCTGGTTGTAGTCTCTCGCTAGGTTGTGCATATCAACAGTAGGGCTAGAACCGAGCGAAAAGACTACAAGAACCCCCCCCTTCTGTTTCGGTTCCGTTCCGGTTTCCGTTTCGTTTACAAAATGCAGATTTACAAAACGCCAAATAAAACACAACAGAAAGAGTGTATTTCGAAAGAGTGTATTTAGGGTTAGGGTTAGGGTTCTAACCCTAACCCTAACCCTAACCCTACGATACTTGATTAGGAACATCAACGAACACCACTAACCACTCGATAAGTTTCACATTTCTGAAAACGAACGTTTAGGGGTGTTTTTGAATGCCCATAGCCAGCCATGTGAAGCAGGCAGGGGCGATTCGAAATTAGCCAAATACTCGAGACAGGACCAATATTCAAAATTACGGCGTTAACCACTCTATTTCATCCTAGACAAACCAGAGAGGGGGCTCATTGTTCAAAATACCGGAATTTTCCTTTAACTTCATCATCTCCTCTCTGCCTCTTCCGCCTCCAACTTGTGTGTGTGTGTGTTGCAGACCCCAGCTGGAGAGGGGAGGGTCTACAAGTGTCTCTTCAACCACAAGTTTGAGGAAGCAATGTCTGAGCGGGTAAGAGAGTATAAGTGTGAACTGTGTTGGTGTGAACTGTGTTGGTGTGAACTGTGGTGGTGTGTACTGTGGTAGTGTGTATCGTGGTAGTGTGTATTGTCGTAGTGTGTACTCGTATCAGGGCAGACTAGCAGGTGATACATCTTCATTGTGTTCCGAACGCAGAGCCTCCAGCAATGATTGTGTGTGTGTGTGTGTGTGTGTGTGTGTGTGTGTGTGTGTGTGTGTGTGTGTGTGTGTGTGTGTGTGTGTGTGTGTGTGTGTGTGTGTGTGTGTGTGTGTGTGTGTGTGTGTGTGTGTGTGTGTGTGTGTGTAGTGCCGAGAGGCCCTGACCACCCGTCAGAAGCTGATCTCTCAGGACTACAAGGTGAGCTACTCTCTGGCGCGCGCCTGCAGGGCCGACCTCAAGAAGCAGCACTGCAGCGCCGAGACGCCGCGGGCCCGCGCCCGCGAGGCCCGGCTGTCCTACCTGCTGCTCTGCCTGGAGTCCTCGGTCCACAGGGGTAGGGCACGCACGCACACACACGAGCAGAGATATGCACGCACACACGCACAAACAAAGATATGCGCACGCACAGAGGCAGGCACACAGAGACGAGCACGGGCACATGCACAGAGACAAACGCACACAGACACGTACGCACACACAGACACGTAGGCCCGCCCGCACACAGAGACAAGCACACAGAGACACACACGCTCTAGTTCAACATTGTTCAGTCAGGAAGGAGGAGCGAAATGCTGGATTTTATCTAGAGATCAATAGATCGGTATCTATCGATCTCTATTTATAGATTAATAGATTGATAGATCTCGATAGATTGACCGATCACAGTTTTGCTCTCCTCGCTGTAGCGTAGTCGTTCAGCGTCAGGATGAGAGAGAGAGATCGCCTGATGAGGCAGAATACTCAGGAGGAGTACAGATGGGTCCCGGGGGGTCCTGGTGGGCCCTGGGGGGTCCTAGGGGTACCGGTGGGTACCGGGGGGGGGTCCTTGTTTGCACTGGTGAGTAGCTGTGGACCTGTTCCAGGGCGGACGGTCAGCGGCGAGTGCCAGGGGGAGATGCTGGACTACCGGCGGATGCTGATGGAGGACTTCTCTCTGAGCCCGGAGATCGTGCTCCACTGCCGGGGGGAGATCGAGGCCCACTGCTCGGGGCTGCACAGGAAGGGGCGCACGCTGCACTGCCTGATGAGGGTGGGCCGCGGCGACCAGGCCGCCATCGACAAGCAATGCCAGAAGGCTGTGAGTACCAGGCCCATCAGCGCGCAGGGACCTAGCGTCACCTAGAGGGGGTCTAGGGTTGAACCCCGTGTGGAGACTCTGTAGATATGACCCCCCTGTCCCCCCCCCCCCCCCAGCTCCAGACCCTGATCCAGGAGGCGGACCCCGGGGCCGACTACCGCATCGACCGGGCCCTCAACGAGGCCTGTGAGTCCGTCATCCAGACCGCCTGCAAGCACATCCGCAACGGAGACCCCATGTAGGTCCACACACACTGCTCCACACACACTGCTCCACACACACTGCTCCACACACACTGCTCCACACACACTGCTCCAAACACACTGCTCCACACACACTGCTCCACACACACTTCTCCACACACACTGCTCCACACACACTGCTCCACACACACTGCTCCACACACACTGCTCCACACACACTTCTCCACACACACTGCTCCACACACACTTCTCCACACACACTGCTCCACACACACTGCTCCACACACACTGCTCCACACACACTGCTTTACTCATTCTCAAAGTTTCGACAGCTGAGGGCCAATATAGGAAGCCAAAATTTGACTGCGGGCCGCCAAAGGAAGAAAAATTAGGCGGGAAACGCCGTCAGCATCCCAGTGGTGAAAAAAAACATTGCACCGTGGACCCCCGGGAGTGAGGTCAAGTGAGGGCTAAATCACGAAACTGAGGTTCATCCTCTCAAAGTAATGTACAGTCGGATTAAAACTAACAAATGTAACAGGATTTAATTGAAAGCTAGAGAGAGTCGACTTTTCTCTTTATATTTATTTATTTTTGTTTAAATTAAAATTGATACAATAAAAAAACTTTTTTTTTTTAACTTAATCTGTATGTTGCCATTGGCCCACGGGCCGCACTTTGAGAACCAATGCTCTACACACACTGCTAGACACACTGCTACACACACACTGTTCTACACATACTGCTACACACTGCTCTACACACAGTGTACACACAGAGCTCTCTACACACAGTGCTGTGAGTATAGTGCTGTACACGTGCGATGAACCAATGGGTCTGCTGTCATCAGGATCCTGTCCTGCCTCATGGAGCATCTGTACACGGACAAGATGGTGGAGGACTGTGAGAGCCGCCTGCTGGAGCTGCAGTACTTCATCGCGCGTGACTGGAAGTACGTTACCCACCCTCTATCTCGTTAGCCCTAATCAGCCTAGTCAGTCCTGTAATTTGTTAACTGTGTGTCGTTAGGCTTGACCCCATCCTGTAACTCGTTAACTGTGTGTCGTTAGGCTTGACCCCATCCTTTATAAGAAGTGCCAGGGCGACGCCTCCCGGCTCTGCCACACCCCCGGCTGGAACGACACCAGCGAGATAATGCCCCCGGGAGCCGTGTTCTCCTGCCTCTATCGCCATGCCAACCGCTCCGTGGACCAAGGCCGGAGGGTAGGACCCCTACGCCTAACCCCAAGACCCCTTACCCCAGGACCCATGAACCTAACCCCAGGACCCTAACCCTTACCCTGACCCTAGGACCCATGACCCTAACCCTAGGACCCATGACCCTAACCCCAGGACCCTAACCCTAGGACCCATGACCCTAACCCTTACCCTGACCCTAGGACCCATGACCCTAACCCTTACCCTAACCCTAGGACCCATGACCCTAACCCCAGGACCCTAACCCTTACCCTAACCCTAGGACCCATGCCCCTATGACCCCTAATCCAAACCCTAGCCCCAGGACCCATCAGCTTCCTCATCCGCCCTAGAGTTCCTTCTGATGCTGATCCTTCATCATTGTCACTCACATCTTTCAACCAGTTTTACAGTTTTAAACTTGAGCTTTACTGGCTCCTCTCTCCTCATACCAAACCCCTCCCCGTGCTCCTCTCCTCATACCAAACCCCTCCCCGTGCTCCTCTCTCTCCTGTCCTCCCGCTCCTCCTCAGCTCTCCAGGGACTGTAAGGTGGAGGTGCAGAGGATCCTCCGTCAGCGAGCGCTGGACGTGAGGCTGGACCCGGAGCTCCAGACGCGCTGCATGACCGACCTCGGCAAGTGGTGCAGCGAGAAGATCAACGCCGGACAGGTCAGAGCTCACCTCCTCCCTCCTGCTTGACTCTACTGCCTGACCTCCTCCCTCCTCCCTGACCTCCTCCCACCTCCCTCACCTCCTCCCTCCTCCCTGACCTCCTCCCACCTCCCTGACCTCCTCCTCCCTGACCTCCTCCCTGACCTCCTCCCTCCTCCCTGACCTCCTCCCTCCTCCCTGACCTCCTCCCTGACCTCCTCCCTCCTCCCTGACCTCCTCCCTGACCTCCTCCCTCCTCCCTGACCACCTCCCTCCTCCCTGACCTCCTCCCTGACCTCTTCCATCCTGCTTGACTCTCCTCCCTGACCTCCTCCCTGACCTCCTCCCTGACCACCTCCCTGACCACCTCCCTCCTCCCTGACCTCCTCCCTCCTCCCTGACCTCCTCCCTCCTCCCTGACCTCCTCCCTGACCTCCTCCCTCCTCCCTGACCACCTCCCTGACCTCCTCCCTCCTCCCTGACTTCCTCCCTCCTCCCAGACCTCCTCCCTCCTCCCTCCTCCCTGACCTCCTCCCTGACCTCTTCCATCCTGCTTGACTCTACTCCCTGACCACCTCCCTGACCTCCTCCCTGACCACCTCCCTGACCACCTCCCTCCTCCCTGACCTCCTCCCTCCTCCCTGACCTCCTCCCTCCTCCCTGACCTCCTCCCTCCTCCCTGACCACCTCCCTGACCTCCTCCCTCCTCCCTGACCTCCTCCCTCCTCCCTGACCTCCTCCCTGACCTCTTCCATCCTGCTTGACTCTACTGCCTGACCTCCTCCCTCCTTCCCTACCTCGCCTCTATCCATTCATTCACCCCTACATGATTGGCAGGTTTGTTGGTCAAAAGGCCTCTTAGATGTGGTTTACAGGATTGATTGATGGCTGGCGTTTTAATTGACAGCTCAACTGTGGCTCTTGCAGGAGCTGGACTGTCTTCAGGACCACCTGGAGGACCTTGTGGCAGAGTGTCGAGACACAGTGGGAGACCTGACCGAGCTGGAGTCGGAGGTACAACTCTCAGACCCTCTGTTCCAGCAGTCCTACTGTGTTACAGCAGAACCTCTGACCCAGCAGTCCTACTGTGTTACAGCAGAACCTCTGACCCAGCAGTCCTACTGTGTTACAGCAGAACCGCTGACCCAGCAGTCCTACTGTGTTACAGCAGAACCTCTGAACCAGCAGTCCTACTGCGTTACAGCAGAACATCGGACCCAGCAGTCCTACTGCGTTACAGCAGAACCTCTGACCCAGCAGTCCTACTGCGTTACAGCAGAACCTCTGACCCAGCAGTCCTACTGCGTTACAGCAGAACCTCTGACCCAGCAGTCCTACTGTGTTACAGCAGAACCTCTGACCCAGCAGTCCTACTAAGTAGGAGTTCTAGGGAGGAGAGGCTCAGAACCTGGACCAAACAGCTGCCAGGGTTTCGTATCCACAGAAGAAAGCTTATTCGCGAGTAGATGAAGTGTTGAAGTGAATATTTTAAATCGTGTATTTTCTTCACTTACTGTTTTCTGTCGGGCGATTCTGTGCTGACAGATCCCACAGAGAAAGAAAGGACTTTAGAAGGT
Organism: Pollachius pollachius; assembly: GCF_949987615.1. Taxonomy (NCBI): domain Eukaryota; kingdom Metazoa; phylum Chordata; class Actinopteri; order Gadiformes; family Gadidae; genus Pollachius; species Pollachius pollachius. The sequence goes on from NC_136942.1 coordinate 12,265,370, forward strand.
AATCCAAAGTCTGATTGGTGGGACTACCAGTAGGGTAGATGAGAACAGGACCTCCAGGTGACGGCTGGGTACCAGTAGATGAAACTAATTCACCAGGTCAAACTAACCAGCTGACCTTCAGATGATGCTAATCTAAAACCCACTCCCCGTTTTCTGCAGGACATCCAGATTGAAGCTCTGCTGATGAGGGCCTGTGAGCCGGTCATACACGCCTACTGCCACGTAGGTGTCTGTCTGTCTGTCTGTCTGTCTGTCTGTCTTACTCTCTGTGTCTTACTCTCTGTGTCTTACTCTTTGTATCCGTCTGTCTCTCTGTCTGTCTCCCCAGGAGGTGGCAGATACCCAGCAGGACTCGGGGGATCTCATGGAGTGTCTGGTGCAGAACAAACACCAGAAGGAGATGAATGAGAAGTGTGCTGTGGGCGTCACTCACTTCCAGCTGGTCAGTCAGAGCGCTGCTCCTATCCAGAGGGTTAGGCTTTAGAGTTAGTGTTAGGCTTTAGAGTTAGAAAAAAAAAAGTTACAAAGTTGTTAAAAATAGTAATCCAGTTTTTAAATCTATGTTAAAATCGGGAGGATATAGAGCTAGTTAGCTTAAAAAAAAGTAGCAAACAGTGTCAAATGTGATGCGTTCAGGTCGGCTCAGTAATATGATTGATGTGTTCAAATGCAACACAAAAAAAAAAAATTGAGCTTTTGGCAAAATATAATTATTTATATAATTATATTGCTTGTTTTCAAGCAATATAATTCCATCTTTACTAAAATAGATAGTAAAGATGGAATTATGACATGTTTAATGTGCTATCTTGAGCTATGATCATCTTATCAGCAATTAAAGCAATAATACAAGTTCTATTTCAACAAAATAATAGAAAAGTATCAATAGTGGTATCAATAAAGACTTGCATTGTTAAGGAGTCTCGAAAATGGAATCAATATCAATAAAAATGAACGATCTCCTGTCATCTGAGAGAAATTAAGATGATTTCATTTATGTTTAACCGTTAGTATTTACGTGTTAAAGATCTTATCGGTTAACCGGTTAACCGTGGACTTCCCTTATATACTGTACATATATAAATGTATATCATACATTGTATGTTTTTTTGTGTTATCCCAGTAATGTTTTTTATTTTTTTAGCATTTAATATTACTTTTAATAGTTCTGGGATGTTGGAGCAATAACCTGGTGTTTTTACGCTTCAGTCTGCTCTGTGAATTTGAAGTAATGTTCAGTTTTTGAATGAAGATGCGGCAATTACAAATGTTTAATCGAAAAAAAATAATCGTCAGATTAATCGATTGTTTAAATAATCGTTAGTTGCAGCCCTACTTTAGAGTGGTGTGCAGTTGAACCGCTGTTGGGGTTTGCACCACCTCCCCTCTCTTCTCTATCCAAAGCTTTATTTGTTTTTAAAATGAACAAAATACAAAAAGGTAAAATACGAATTTGATTTGAATGTGTTCCTTTTGTCTCCAGATCCAAATCAAAGACTTTCGTTTCTCCTACAAGTTCAAGATGGCCTGCAAGGAGGATGTGCTCAAACTGTGCCCCAACATCAAGAAGAAGTAAGGCTGGAGACTAAGGAGACCTCAGAGCAACCACAGTATCCTCTAGATAAAGAACCAGAGGGCTAGCTAACCAGAGGGCTGGCTAACCAGAGGGCTAGCTAACCAGAGGGCCAGCTAACCAGAGGGCCAGCTAACCAGAGGGCTAGCTAACCAGAGGGCTAGCTAACCAGAGGGCTAGCTAACAAGATGGCCAGCTAACCAGAGGGTTAGCTAGCAAGCAATGCATAACACCTTGAAACATGCAGCATCAAACTAAATCGTACCTTTTGTCGCTCTCTCTTTCTCTTCTCTCTCTCTCTCTCTCTCTCTCTCTCTCTCTCTCTCTCTCTCTCTCTCTCTCTCTCTCTCAGGGTGGATGTGGTGCTCTGCCTCAGCACCCAAGTGAGGAACGACACCCTCCAGGATGCGAAGGAGCAGAAGGTTTCAGTCAAGTGTCGAAAGCAGCTCCGTGTGGAGGAGCTGGAGATGGTTAGTCAGGACTGGACTCTGTCTCTCTCCTGGTGGTTGGTCAGGACCTTCACCCTGTCTCTCTCCTGGTGGACCCTGTCTCTCTCTCTCTCCTGGTGGTTAGTCAGGACCTTCACCCTGTCTCTCTTTCTCCTGGTGCACCCTGTCTCTCTCTCTCCTGGTGGTTAGTCAGGACCTTCACCCTGTCTCTCTCTCTCCTGGCGGACCTTGTCTCTCTCTCTCCTGGTGGTTAGTCAGGACCTTCACCCTGTCTCTCTCCTGGTGGTTAGTCAGGATCTTCACCCTGTCTCTCTCTCTACTGGTGGTTAGTCAGGACCTTCACCCTGTCTGTCTCTCCTGGTGTTTAGTCAGGACCTTCACCCTGTCTCTCTCTCCTAGTCGGAGGATATCCGGTTGGAACCAGAACTGTACGAGTCGTGTAAACAAGACATCAACAATCTGTGTCCCAATATTGCTTTCGGCAGTGCACAGGTGAGTCGTCTGTTTGTGAGCCTGTCTGTCGTTACCTGTCTCACTGCCTGTCAAGAGCTAGAGCAAAGGGTTTTTGTGTGTGTGTGTGTGTGTGTGTGTGTGTGTGTGTCGAGGTGAGCTCAGCTTGAGTGTGTGTGTGTGTGTGTGTGTGTGTGTGTCGAGGTGAGCTCAGCTTGAGTGTGTGTCGAGGTGAGCTCAGTGTGTGTGTGTTGAGGTGAGCTCAGTGTGTGTGTGTGTGTGTGTCCAGGTGAGCTCAGTGTGTGTGTGTGTGTGTGTGTCCAGGTGAGCTCAGTGTGTGTGTGTGTGTCCAGGTGAGCTCAGTGTGTGTGTGTGTGTCCAGGTGAGCTCAGTGTGTGTGTGTGTGTGTGTGTCCAGGTGAGCTCAGTGTGTGTGTGTGTCCAGGTGAGCTCAGTGTGTGTGTGTGTGTGTGATTCCAGGTGAGCTCAGTGTGTGTGTGTGTGTCTGTTTCCAGGTGAGCTCAGTGTGTGTGAGTGTTTGTGTCTGTTTCCAGGTGAGCTCAGTGTGTGTGTGTGTGTGTGTGTCTGCAGGTGAAGGAGTGTCTGAAGGAGAAGAAGCGGCAGCTGTCTCAGAAGTGTCACCAGCGGGTCTTCAGGCTGCAGGAGTCGGAGATGATGGACCCAGAGCTGGACTACCAGCTTATGAGGGTCTGCAGGAACATGATTCGGGTAAGACACGCCCCCCAGTCACATGACCCCGGGTAAGACACGCCCCTCAGTCCCATGACCCGGGTAAGACACGCCCCTCAGTCCCATGACCCGGTCAGACTGATTGATTGATTGTAAAGGTCTGTATCAATATTTTGAGAACATTGAGATGCACGAGGTTCCTCGAGAATCGTTGAGAGGTAACTGCGTATCTTTGTGTGTGTGTGTCTGTGTGTAGCGGTACTGCACTGACACGGAGGGGAAGAGTGTTCTTCAGTGTCTGAAACAGAACAAGAACGCAGAGCTAATGGACCCCAAGTGTAAACAGCTGATCACCAAGAGACAGATCACCCAGAACACAGGTACTCACCCTCTCACCCAGAACACAGGTACTCACCCTCTCACCCAGAACACAGGTACTCACCCTCTCATTCAGAACACAGGTACTCACCCTCTCACTCAGAACACAGGTACTCACCCTCTCACCCAGAACACAGGTACTCACCCTCTCACCCAGAACACAGGTACTCACCCTCTCACCCAGAACACAGGTACTCACCCTCTCACTCAGAACACAGGTACTCACCCTCTCACTCAGAACACAGGTACTCACCCTCTCACTCAGAACACAGGTACTCACCCTCTCACTCAGAAGACAGGTACTCACCCTCTCACTCAGAACACAGGTACTCACCCTCTCACTCAGAACACAGGTACTCACCCTCTCAGCCAGAACACAGGTACTCACCCTCTCACCCAGAACACAGGTACTCACCCTCTCAGCCAGAACACAGGTACTCACCCTCTCACTCAGAACACAGGTACTCACCCTCTCACCCAGAACACAGGTACTCACTCAGAACACAGGTACTCACCCTCTCACTCAGAGCACAGGTACTCAGCCTCTCACTCAGAACACAGGTACTCACTCAGAACACAGGTACTCACCCTCTCACCCAGAACACAGGTACACTCACACTAACCCAGAACACACGTACTCACCCTCTCACTCAGAACACAGGTACTCACCCTCTCACTCAGAACACAGGTACTCACTCAGAACACAGGTACTCACCCAGAACACAGGTACTCACCCTCACCCAGAACACAGGAACACTCACCCTCTCACGTTGTGTGTGTGTGTGTGTGTGTGTGTGTGTAGACTACAGGCTGAACCCGGTCCTGAAGAAGTCCTGTAAAGCGGACATCCCCAAATTCTGTCAGAGCATCCTGAAGAAAGGGGGTGGGGACAGCGAGCTGGAGGGTCAGGTGATCGCCTGCCTCAAGCTGAAGTACGCCGACCAGGTAAACACTGACTAACCAATCAGAGAGGACCTGTTTCCTGACTGCTACTGTATAGCGCTAGCTGACTGCTGCTGTGTAGCGCTAGCTGACTGCTGCTGTGTAGCGCTAGCTGACTGCTGCTGTGTAGCGCTAGCTGACTGCTGCTGTGTAGCACTAGCTGACTGCTGCTGTGTGTGTAGCGCCAACTGACTGCTACTGTGTGAATAGTGCTAGATAACTACTACTGTAAATGGTTAACTGACTGCTACTGTGTGGGCAGCGCTTGTCTCCGGACTGTGAGGACCAGATCCGGGTGATTCTGGAGGAGTCGGCGCTGGACTACAGACTGGACCCTCAGCTGCAGATCCACTGCACCCCTGAGGTACGAGATATCATGAGTGTGTGTGTATATAGCGAGTGTGTGGTGTGTATAACGTGTGTGGTGTGTATATGAGTGTGGTGGGTGTATCATACCGGCAAACTAGTCACTATTCTGCGAAATTCGCCGTTTTTAACCCAAAATCGGTCACTTACGTGAATCGTGTTGATCCGAAGAGGGGCGGTTGACCTACCGACCGACCAACCAACCAACCATAGAGTGTATAATAACCGACTATACTGAGCCAGAAACAAGTGTGATATCATCACAATAAAAAATCTTTGGCCAAATGACTCGCGTTCCACGACCACCAATCATAATCAAGATAAACCACAGCGCGCGTTGTTTCCCCATCGGTCTGGTCCTGGAGTGGACTTGCTCAGTCGTCAGTCACTCCTGTAAGGAAACAAAAAGTTTAAATTAGGTGACAATCCATCCCATGTCGCGTCTCGTTGCAGCGCCTTCCCTATGCAAACGTTGCATGTTGCAGCGCCTTCCCTACGCCACTAAGCAAACGTCTCGTGGATGAGACTGCGCCTGGGTTATTTTGTTTTGCTATAACGTATACTTTAAGACAGCCCGTCATTAGCCGCGTTAACATGGACACTTCTGAACTGATTAGAGCTCGTTAAGGAGTTCAATCGGAATAAAAGAACAGCTCGATCTGAATAAATAATTATCATATATACGCCTACATCGGAATACAATTCTCTGATCGGAATAGAATTCCATGCTGAATAGAAGAGGTGATGTACTCCACTATAATCGACATGTATACACTTATTCAGATTGGTTTAGGTGGGTGCGGCTAGTTTTTAACTTTGAGCGATGGCATCAGCAGCTGCAGTTGTTTACAATTGGTCCGTCTGTACTTTTATGCACACCGAACTTGACCGCTGTCAAGGAAAGTGGATTTTTTGCCTGATTCACGTCTTTCTTATCAGTCCGCAAGTAGTCCGGAAACTAATCAACCCCAGCGTGTCCGGTTGCTAAGCAACGTCAACATCTTTGGCGCGATATTTCTCTGCTGATCAACAATACGAATGGTAATTGTAAAAAGACACAACGTGTGAAGATATTGTTTCGTTTTGGCAAGGGGATGATGTATAGAAGGTCGCCGGTCATTATCGAAAATAAGCCCCTTCAGGGCGAAGCAAGACACCTCCGCTCCGCGTCGGGGTCCGGTTCGCCCTGTCGGGGCTTATTTTCCCGATAATGACCGGCGTTCTGTACAACATTATCCCTTACATACATCATATAAGTCCAGACCAACATAACGGTTGTGCGCGAGAGACATATGAATGTACGCTTACCACTTTTGTAAATACCATATATACAGTACGTTCGGAAAATTGCCAAATTTGGTCAGTGGGATTTACTGTTTACCTGTCCTAAATGTGCATGTGTGGTATAGCGACCCCATGTGGCAGCAGAAATAATTGCTTTAAAACTGGTTTGGTTATAGTGGATAGACCTTTTCACATTTTGATTGTTCTGTTGGAACAGAACTATGAGAAGGGGCACCTGCTTTTTACTGTTTACTTGGGTGCAAATGAGATAGTATCACTGAATGATTTTTCACAACTTAACTGACCAGGTTATTGGTTAATAAATGTGCCTTTTTTACCATAAGAAAATGTTGTCTTTTCTCTTTATTTTCTTCTGGGAGTACACCAGAATGTGTAGTTTACATGTTAAAATAGCTACAGTTTAGGATGTCACCTATTTCAGCACTGAGTTTGCAGGTATGGTGTATATAACGCGTGTTGTGTTGTGGTGTATATAACGTGTGTGTTGTGTTGTGGTGTGTATAATGTGTGTTGTGCTGTGGTGTTTATAACGTGTGTGTTGTGTTGTGGTGTGTGTAATGTGTGTTGTGGTGTGTATATAACGTGTGTGGTGTGTGTATAACGTGTGTGTTGTGTATATAAGGTGTGTTGTGTTGTTAACGTGTGTTGTGTATATAAAGTGTGTGTTGTGTATCTTGTGTAGATCGCCCGGCTGTGCTCGGAGGAGGCCGCGGCCCAGGAGCAGACCGGTCAGGTGGAGGAATGTCTGAAGTTCAACCTCCTCAAGATCAAACAAGAAGCCTGCAAAAAAGTATGGCCAATCACAACCCTCCATACGCACCCATCAGCCAATCACAACCCTCCATACACACCCATCAGCCAATTACATCCCCCCACACACACCCATCAGCCAATCATGGAACACCACCTGATCCACGCTTACAAACTTCCTGTCTGCTACAGGAAGTGCTGAACATGCTGAAGGAGAGCAAGGCGGACATCTTTGTTGACCCGGTGCTCCACACGGCCTGCGCCCTCGACATCAAACACCAGTGTGCTGCCATCCCGCCCGGCCACGGGCGACGTGAGACACCCCTCTGACCCACCCTCTCTCTGACTCACTTTCTCTGACTCACTTTCTCTGACTCACTCTCTCTGACTCACTCTCTCTGACTCACTCTCTCTGACTCACTCTCTCTGAATCAATCTCTCTGAATCACTCTATATTTCTTTGACTCACTTGTTCTCTCTCTCACTCTCACTCTCACTCTCAGTTAAAGGCAAAGTCATTTGAACAAATTGAGAAGGTTTACTGAATTACAACCGAAAGGTTTACACTTCTGTTTGAACAAAAAGTTATATAACTAATATTTTGGCCCAGTAATCGTTTGTTGGCTCCAGTAGTATCTTAAGTCTCCAGAGCACAGGTGGGCTAAAGTCCAATGAACACCAGCAGCTTGTGTTGGCTAACTGTTTGACTGTTGGAACTCAACCGTTAGCTAGGGAGAAATCTCACCAGCTAGCCTGTACAGACGTGTTGTGATGTGTGTCTTCAGAGATGTCCTGCCTGCTGGATTCCATGCAGGACAAACGAGTCCGTTTGCAGCCAGAGTGTAAGAAGAGGCTTCAGGACCGCATCGATATGTGGGGCTACGCTGCAAAGGTAATCTAATCCTAATTATCAAACCCCAATGATCTAACCTCAATGATCTAACCCCAATGATCTAACCCCAATGATCTAATCCCAATGATCTAACCGCAATGATTGCACACTGTAGCTTTTAGTAAAGCACCGTTTACGCCTCAGTTTGAAGTTGATCCTCGGGTCGCCATCACATGTAGGAGTAAAAACTGGCTTGTTCTGGTAAATGGCTGCTGCTCCCTGGTACTAGAGAATGATCTAGAGTGCTGCTCCCTGGTACTAGAGCATCTTCTACGTCTATATTTCTCTGGCGGTCAAACCTATGCGTTGATGTACCAGCTGTTGTGATTGAGTCTCTAATGGTTTGGATCAATCCCTTTCCTGTGATATGTGGCATGAGTGAACATCTGCAACGTAACCCCATGACCTCTGACCCGTCACCTTTGACCTCCAGGTGGCGCCGGCTGACGGTTTCTCGGACCTGGCCATGCAGGTGATGACTTCACCGTCTAAGAACTACCTGCTGGCGTCCATCGGGGGGGGCGTGGCCCTGCTCTTCGTCTTGGGTCTGCTCTGCGGCCGCATCACCAAGAGACTGACGCAGGAGCTGAAGGACAGGTAGAGCGGGGACACGCCCACTCTCCTCCCACTGCCACCAAGCCACACCCCCTGCCTCCAACAAGCCACGCCCCACCTGGCTGAACTCACTGAGGGGAGGGGCTCCATGTTGAAGCTGTTTATTGGAACAGTTTATGGCCGCCTCCTGGGTCTAATCCCGCTTCTTCCTGCAAGAGCCACGCCCCTTCCTTACCTCTCCTCTTTGTTTCCTGTTGTGATTGGACATTAACTCCTCCCCGCCAGGGTATTCCTCCAATCAGGTGTGTGTGTGTGTGTGTCTGTGTGTGTGTCTGTGTGTTGTGTGTGTGCGTGTGTGTGTCTCTCCGTGGTACTGCATGGGCTCGAGGGCCCTGTGACATAACACCTCCTCCTGCTGTGGTTGACTATTGGTTGACTAACAGTCAGGGGGCGCGGCCTCGATGCTAAGGAAGCGAAGCGGCTCACTGTTGCACTCTGATGACATCAGTGACCCCTGCTGGCCTGATCTGGTACGACCGCTCTGATTGGTGCATCAAGGCTGAGCAAGCAATCAACAGCATCCATGTTTCGAGTGTTCGGTTACCATAGAGATGAGATGTGAACATTTTTGTTTAAAATGATGATACTGGAATCATTGCACATTTGTTGTTGTCTTTTTCTATCTTTGAATATATATGTGTGTATATATATATATAGATATATATGTGTATTTATACATATATATATATATACACATATGTGTGTGTGTGTGTGTGTATATATACACATATTTATATGTGTGTATATATACATATATTGTTTTTTCTGTCATAGCCTTATTTATTTTGTTTACTAATGGTGAAAGTCTTACAGATCTGATGTGATTGGCTGGGCTGCTCCAGAGAGAGGGATTGTGGGAGTTGGTGTCACGAATGTGAAACCAAAGCGGAGAACATTTCCTACTATTAGAAACCACTTGATTGACAAGGAGCCGCTCAACCAATCACAGGAGACCTTAACAGCTTCTGCTCTGCGCCTGTTCAAAGTCTTTTATCTGCTACACACACACACACACACACACACACACACACACACACACACACACACACACACACTACACATACAGAAACACATTTTGTTACAGCCTTACACCGTGTGTATGTGAGCAGATCCATCCCATAGTCTAGTTTGTCCTCGCTGGGCCCGCAGGGGTGTTGTCATGGTAACGCTGCTGGGCTGCTTTGTGTACAGATGATAAAACGTTTAATAAAATCTGCTGGTTTTTACCAAGTTGTCTTTTCTTTATTAAACTACCTACATTAGCTTTAACTACCATGACTAACCACAACTGAATCCCAACCCTTATTATTGTCCAACCAATACTATTGTCTAAGCCATACTATTGACTAACCCTAACCTATATTGTTTTCCAGGGCCTCTAGACCAGAGCCACGGAGAAAGAAGAGATGCAACACTATTTGGCTGGCGGGGGGGTCGCCTGGTTCACGTAAGCCTGTATAGTTCCAAAACACGCAGGGTGTCATGTTCTGCTATGGGACTGATTGCCATATTGAATGTTCAGTATATTGCTTGAAAAAATGAATAAAAAAAATTAAATCTATACAGCCCATCAATATATTGAACCTGGGGGGGGGGGGGGTAGGTTCAACCATTGAACCAGGGGTAGGTTCTATATATATATATATGTATGTATGTATGTATGTATGTATATATATGTATGTATATATATGTATATGTATATATATATATATCCTATCGGTATATGGGGGGGGTAGGTTCAATGCATAGTTTGAAAGATAAATAAAAAATCTGTCTATATATTGAGCCTCGGGGTTAGGTTCACTATATCCCTTGAAAAATTAAATAAAAAAATCTATAAAGCCTGTTGATATATTGAGCCTTGAGGGGTAGGTTCAATATATTGCTTGAAAAAATAAATAAAACTATATTCCCTATCAATACATTGAACCTGGGGTGGTAGGTTCAATATATCTCTTGAAAAAAATCGATACCGCCTATCGATATATTGAACCTCGGGGGGTAGGTTCAATATACCGCTTTGAAGAAAAAAGAAATAGGTTCATATATATTGAGCCTGGGGGGGGGGGTACGTACATTATATATCGCTTGAAAAAGAAAAAGAAAATGATTTACCCTTCATTATGGTTCAATATATCGCTTGAAAAAATAAATTACAAAAATCTATACAGCCTATAGCTATATAGAGCCTGGGGGGAAGGTTCACTATATCGCTTGAAGAAAAAAGAATTGTCGATATATTGAGCCTGGGGGTTAGGGTCAATATATTGCTTGAAAAAATAATTACAAAAACCTATACAGCCTTTCGATATATTGAGCCTGGCAGGGTAGTTTCAATATATATCGCTTGAAAAAAACAAAAAATCGATATACCCTATCGATATAATGAACCTGGGGGGGGTAGGTTCAATATATCGCTTGAAGAAAAAAAAAAAAAGAAGATCTTTATACCTTATTGATATATTGAACCTGGTGGGGTAGGTTCAATATATTGCAATATAAATCCAGAAAATCACATTGTCTGATTTTTAAAGAATTTATTTGCAAATGATGGTGGAAAATAAGTATTTGGTCAATAACAAAAGGTCATCTCAATACTTTGTTACATGCCCTTTGTTGGCAATGACAGAGGTCAAACGTTTTCTGTAAGTCTTTACAAGGTTTTCACACACTGCTGCTGGTATTTTGGACCATTCCTCCATGCAGATCTCCTCTAGAGCAGTGATGTTTGTGGGCCTTCGCTGGGCGACACAGACTTTCAACTCCCTCCAAAGATTTTCTATGGGGTTGAGATCAGGAGACTGGCTAGGCCACTCCAGGACCTTGAAATGCTTCTTACGAAGCAACTCCTTCATTGCCCAGGCGGTGTGTTTGGGGTCATTGTCATGCTGAAAGACCCAGCCACGTTTCATCTTCAGTGCCTTTGCTGATGGAAGGAGGTTTTCACTCAAAATCTCACGATACATGGCCCCATTCATTCTTTCCGTCACATGGATCAGACGTCCTGGTCCCTTGGCAGAAAAACAGGCCCAAAGCATGATGTTTCCACCCCCATGCTTCACTGTAGGTGAAGCATGTACTGTTCTATTTTGGTTTCATCTGACCATATGACATTCTCCCAATCCTGTTCTGGATCATCCAAATGCTCTCTGGCAAACTTCAAACGGGCCCGGACATGCACTGGCTTTAGCAGGGGGACACGTCTGGCACTGCAGGATTTGAGTCCCTGGCGGCGTAGTGTGTTAGTGATGGTAGCCTTTGTTACTTTGGTCCCAGCTCTCTGGAGGTCATTCACTAGGCCCCCCCGTGTGGTTCTGGGATTTTTGTTCACCGTTCTTGTGATCATTTTGACCCCACAGGGTGAGATCTTGCGTGGAGCCCCAGATCGAGGGAGATTATCAGTGGTCTTTTATGTATTCCATTTCCTAATAATTGCTCCCACAGTTGATTTCTTCACACCAAGCTGCTTACCTATTGCAGATTCAGACTTCCCAGCCTGATGCAGGTCTACAATTGCGTTTCTGGTGTCCTTTGACAGCTCTTTGGTCTTGGCCATAGTGGAGTTTGGAGTGTGACTGTTTGAGGTTGTGGACAGGTGTCTTTTATACTGATAAGGAGTTCAAACAGGTGCCATTAATACAGGTAAACAGCCTCTTAAAGAAGAAGAAGTTACAGGTCTGTGACAGCCAGAAATCTTGCTGGTTTGTAGGTGACCAAATACTTATTTTCCACCATAATTTGCAAATAAATTCTTAAAACATCAGACAATGTGATTTTCTGGATTTTTTTTTTCATTTTGTCTCTCATAGCTGAGGTTTACCTAAGATGAAAATTACAGGCCTCTCTCGTCTTTTTAAGTGGGAGAACTTGCACAATTGGTGGCTGACTAAATACTTTTTTGCCCCACTGTATATATAGGGGAGAGGTTTTTTTTTACCCATGTGTCTTTGTGTCTTCCAGGCAAGAAACAATAAGACGGAAGTAAAATGAAAATATCTAGCTTTATTTCATGATGTCCCCTGTCAATATAAATTATAACAATGCGTCTATGACATAGGTCTGTGGAAATGGTGTTGTTGCTCAACTTGCCCCATGCGTAGGGGTAAATTAAGCCATCTGGGGGTAAATTGACCAATTTACCTTTCCAAATAGTCTTATATATTTGCATTTGCTGTAGCCAACTTTAAACAATATAAAACCTGTCAATATTTCTGTATTTTGCCACTTCCGGCTGCCCTCTCCATCTCCTTTTTCTTCTTTCTTGGCATGATAGCCTTTCTACAATGTTTAAAATATGAAAAAAACAAATAATTTGTGTAATTCTACATTGAAATTTTGAACTAAAAAATCACTGTATTCCCTCCGCAAAAGTATAACAAGATTACATACAAGCGACGTGCTGTTTTTGTTGACTAAATAGTTGAATATGACAATAATGTAATCGAGTAAATCATTGTTAGCATTGTTTGTCTAAAAAAATAGCAGGCCTTTTGCCTGCTATTTTTACCAATGGTGCTTGCATTTGGGTCCACCGCTCAACTCTAATGTTTCCAATCCCTCATTGTTGATGTTTATGAATCTTATCACCCTCTAAATCACAAGGCAGCATCGTGTAAGCCAACTTTGAGACAGGAAGACAAGAGGAGAGCTAATGGTATGCCATTAGCATGCAACAATAAAATCAGCGTCCACTCCACTCTGTGTGTGTGTTTGCGTTGTGTGTGTGTGTGTGTGTGTGTGTGTGTGTGTTGATGCCCGTGTAAGAATCCCCCTGACAGTGATGCGGTTGCAGACTAAGTGACCTTCTTTGTAACTCTTCCAACTAAGTGCTTCTCAGTATTTGCAAGACCCCATCGCCACACCATTCAGCTGCTTATACTGGAGCGAGCATACACACACACACACACACACACACACACACACACACACACACACACACACACACACACACACACACACAAGTTACTATTCTGAGTTTACAATCAAATTACACCCACAGTACAACTGCATGTCAAGAAACACACAAACACATACGCAGAGGCTTTCTCGACGCTCCGATGATGCAAGCTGTGAAAGTCTGCATCTCTCAGATGATGAGAGAAGCACGCGAATGTGAAAGCTACTCTCCATGCCTGTAGATCACGCGGTCCGCCAAGGTCCTCTTCGCACTGTCCTTGCACTGTTGATTGAATCTGTGTTGTTTACACAAACCTTATTTTGCATTTTGCCCCACCAAATAATGTATTCTACCCCTTGTAGTTTCAATCCTTCTGCCTTATAAACAGCCAGCTAAGTAGCCTCCTGGGGTAAGGCCCAGCGGCCTGTTTGGATCTCAATGTGTGCATGCCAGCACATTGGCTCAAAGCGTAATCATATGTAGGACATATTTACATCCAAGAGCCTTTCATCTTGTCCTAAACGAAATCCATCCACACGTAAGCAGCATACACACATTGTGCTACACTGGTTCTCTTTTTAACCTATACTCCATCTGTGTTTTGAGTGACCGGATCGTAAAGAGAGAAATTTGGAGATTTATGTGCGTAGGAGTGTGTTTAAATTAACCCAACACTACCCGCCTACACTAGGACAGCAGAATAGTCAATAATAAGCAAAGTTGATTTTCATGATAGCCCTCAGGACGCTGGCATTTATTATTCATTATTTATTTGTTATTTTTATTTATATGGCCACCTTGTCCGCCATTGGACACAAATTGATTTTTTTTTATGCTGCAAAGAGGACTCATAAGAAATTGTTTTTCGGGTCACGAGTCTTTTGTTGATTTAATAGCATACTTTTTTTATTTGATTTGATCAGCAATACTGAAAAATAAACAAGTCAGGCTGATGCTGCATTAAATATCAGATATTTAATAAGCTAAGCTTAATCATGATAGTGTAAAATTATTCTCAAACATCTAACGTAAACAAAACTGTAAAATAAATTGTCCGCAAAGGACGTTTAATAAAATACGTTATGTTCTCCTACATAACATATCACCTTTTCGGTTGTACCGCTGACAAAGCCTGCAGACTCAAACAGAGACTCATGTCACTGTAACCGTTGGCTAAGGAGAGCAATTTCCTAACAGAGTGGATCTAATTTGACCACTCAGCGAAAAGGTTGCCCCTGTAAATTCTAAATGTTTATTAGAAGGGTCTTGATCCCGAAGAGGAAAGAATGTAAAGATTTATCCGCTGTGTTTGTTTTCTTCCTCATAGCGTTTCTCAAAGACCTTGTTTATTTTCACTCTCTTGTCAAACATAAGTGTGTGTGTGTGTGTGTGTGTGTGTGTGTGTGTGTGAGTAAACTAGTTATAACTCAAGGTGTTTTTATGTGAGTGTCAGTCTACTGTAAGTGCTTACAACACAGAGGGCATCTTTTTAAGCATTCAATATTCCTCCTCCAACACCAAGTGTGTGAATACAAGCTGGCAAATGTTCAACTCTTGCGTCAAATGCATAATTGTTTTCATGTATGCCACTGTGCGTGTGTAGTCCATTTACCAAACAGTTTGATAGTGTATATTTATACATTTTTATTAATAACATTGGAACAGACACATTTTGCCTAATAGTTTCATTATCTTTGTGTTAACAATACAATTAGTATTTCACAACCAAGAAAATATTTTCAAATGACAATTCTCTCAAACACGGCGTTGCATGCATTGTCCCTAAAACAAACAAAAGAAATACTTTTATTCTTCTCATTACTTTGAACAATATTCGTATGCACTTCCATAAAATCTTGTGTACCTGTTTTACCCTTACAATATATACAGGATGTGGCCGAATAACAAGAAGAAACAGCAACAAAGTAACTAGAGCAGTCAAATGAACTAGTGGTTGTGTTTGTCTGTGTGTCCGTGTACCTATGTGTGTGTGTGTGCGCGTGTGTGTGTGTGTGTATATTTGTGTGCTTGTCAAATCGATCCTGTTGATAACAAACAGGAAATACAAATAACAACTTACAGCGCTATCCTCACTATGCATTTCCATCATCCATGGGGTGGGGGGGGGATTTTGGGTATCGTCTATAAAGTCCAGATGGTAAAGGCACAGGGCACGTTATGAGGTTTTAATTTGATTGCGGATGTTAACATTATCTTGACCAAAATTGGTTGTTGTTCAGTGTAAGAATTCATCGCACAAACACTGACTATCACATTGAATATTGCAAAGGGGTCTTCTCCAACCGCCGAAACAAAAGACTCAAAGTATTTCACAGTTAACATAGTCGACTGCGCCATTTTTACCCCCACCACTGAAATGTCTCATCATGCATTTGGTAGAAAACCATGTCAACAGTGAAATGAAATGTATTCTGCCTTACAGTGATATATGTGCTACACCTTGAAGTGCCATTTATTACATGAATCAGAATGGGGAATGTCCATTTTAATTAGGTTACAAACGTTAAAATTAAGACCCCCTTAAGACAAAATTCCTTCAGATACCCCAGAACATAAATCAAATAGGTTACACCAAAAGCCTCACTCAATCGCCGGGTTAACATTTTGGTCCATTTCGTACATCAGAGGTAATGACTGAAGTGTTAATAGAGCTCATCAGTTTCGTCCAACATATTAGTACTATTACTGAATAAGAAATTTAAAAATTAATATAGTGATATTGTTTTTTTTTTGTGTGGAATGTTTTTAAGTGGTTTTTGGTTGTCATGATACAAGAGGAATATAGAGTAGGAATTATTCAGCCTGTTGGTCCTAGTGCAGTGTGAAGATAGGCTACATTAATGATAGATTAGTTAACAGTACAAGGAGACTGCTGCTGCCACAGTAGAAACCAAGCTCTACATTGCATTTTATATCATTCAGTTTAATTATCAGTAGCTATGCTGATCGTTGTTGTCATAGAGATAGTGGGCACACATTTGTTATCACGTGCTATTTGTGTGTGTGTGTGTGTGTGTGTGTGTGTGTGTGTGTGTGTGTGTGTGTGTGTGTGTGTGTCAGTAAGTGTGTGTGTGTCAGTAAGTGTGTGTGTGTGTGTGTGTTTCAAGGTGAGGGCGGTGCCTTCAGGGAGTTGGTGGATCCTCCTTGACTCCCACCGCCGGTGGTGGCGACCCACTGGTCAGAGAAAAAGAGAGGAGAGAGGGCAAGACAGAGTGTTAAAAACAAAGTCTATTACAGCCGTTAATCATGTCATTGCAATTACACACCTTTCGACGTTGAACGCCAACACAGCCTGGATCAGGCTGTCTTGGAGTACAACATACTAGGAATAAGGTAGACTGCTTCTGGAACTAAGCTGGGCTGTCGGGGGGTGATTAGGCACAGGGTTCAACTGTCACCTTGGCAGATCTGTAAAATAGATCTGCTGCCGGGCTAATTTTAATGACATGTTTCAGAGACAAACGCTACACACACAAATACAAACACAACAGATAGAGAGAGGCAATTTGAGATCAGAATCATGAGACACATGATTCAGACCTATTAGAGCAGACCAGAATCGACAGGTCTGTCTGTCCCCTGACATCATCAGAACAATCCCTTGTGGGCCCTGCATGTTTCTCCTGATCCACCGTCTGCTGTGGTAGTGTTTCCAACAGATTGTGTCACTCTGCCACCACCGCCACCAACCATTCATTTGTAACGGGATTTAAGCCATTCATTGTCTCACTAATAAAATAATCCACTCACCAACCCAGGGACCTCTTTTGCTTCTGACAGATGTATTAATAGTGATTTGTGCCCAAAGTGAACTGGGATCAACCTACCAGCCTTCCCAGTGGAATGTACCATCTGGTTGGCTGATCTATCCGTCATACATCTTGGTGGGTGCACAGTCCGGCTTGTGATTTCACAACGGGTTTTCAAATGGCTTGTAAAAGCAAATCAAAATCGAGGGGGAAGCCTGGCAGAGGGGTGGGGGGTTAGGGGCACCACCATGTCCCTCAACTCCCCTCTGATCCGTTCACAAAATGAGACCGAAGCAAACAGGCTCTCCACTCGATTCCGCTCTCCTCCCTCCCTCCCTCCCTCCCTCCCTCTCCATCCCTCTCCATCCCTCCCTCCCTCCCTCTCCATCCCTCCCTCCCTCCCTCCCTCCCTCCCTCCCTCTCCATCCCTCTCCATCCCTCCCTCCCTCCCTCTCCCTCCCTCTCCATCCCTCCCTCCCTCCCTCCCTCCCTCTCCATCCCTCCCTCCCTCCCTCTCCATCCCTCCCCTCCCTCCCTCCCTCCCTCCCTCCCTCCCTCCCTCCCTCTCTCCCTCTGTCTCCATCCCTCCCTCCCTCCCTCCCTCCCTCCCTCCCTCTCCCTCCCTCCCTCTCCCTCCCTCATAGGTTTCCACTCAATAGTCTCTGACCTATGGCACGGGGGGATTGTAGGAGCATTTTGTTGTTGTAGTATTGCTTGTGTGTGTGTGCGCGCGTGTGTGTGTGCGTGTGTGTGTGTGTGTGTGTGTTTTGGCCCTCACTGAAGACACAGACAGTGAATTATTGATGCCTTCAGTCTGTGGTCAGAGGGTCAGGAAGGCTCGCAGCAACACTACAGAAAGCTTTGGCCTTGGAGGCCATAGTGAGAGAGAGGTGTGTGTGGGTGTGTGTAGGTCCAGGTATGTGCTTCATTGCATAATTGCATGCGTGATCCCATGCATATCTATATTCTGTATGTGTGTGTGTCTATGTACATACCTATGTGTGTATTAGACATGGTCAGAATGCCGTAGCACCACCACAGCCACAGGTCATTTCCAGCAACACAAATACGCCATTAGCCTGGATTCCTCGGCTTATTAGTGCACTTCTAGTGCCTTGATGGGGCCTTCACCAGCGCACTTATGGACATCACTATGGCTGCTGTAACTGCCGGCCATCTGACTGAAAGTAATGAAAGAGTGCATGTATGTGAGTGCATGTACAGTATGTGTTTTGTGTTTGGCTAATATGTCTAATAATATACCATGCATCAACATGGGCACTGACTGCACACTGTGTGTGTGTGTGTGTGTGTGTGTGTGTGTGTGTGTGTGTGTGTGTGTGTGTTCGTGTACAAGAATGTCTATCTGGGTTTGCATGTGCATGGGAAAGCTTCGCTCAACACTTGACCTTTTACGGCTCCTGTCTGCGATGTAGTGAATATCACAAGGCTGAATGGGTTCCCGGTGCTGCCCAATGCTCCTGGAGCCCCACCTCTAGAGCCCCGTACCCCCCTGACACGCCCCACCACAGCCTGCAGAACCAGGCTGTGAATACACAAGTATCTGTGGTGCATTGATCAAAGGGTTTAAGTCCAGTGCTAGGAGAGCCCTTCGGCACAGCTACCGTCTCAACTGGATTCACCGTCCTGTGACAGCTCCTAGACTGCTAATGGTGCAAGGACGAAGGTGCCAGCGACGGCTATGTGAGTACAAATGGGGCCAGATATATGAAGGTTGGCAAAAGATATGAGTATACATTTAGGTTTCAGACAGAACAGAATCCAGGCAAAAACAAAGGTTATGTAATGAGGATTAGAAAAATGGTTGATAAGCAATAAGTAAAAAAACGTACTTAAAAAAACGAAACAAAGGGGTTTAGAATAGTGTGCATTTCAGTTGTGTGTGTTTACCAGTTGACATCTTAATTAGCACATCGTACAAAGTTTAGAAACCAAATGTTTCTGAAATGCAGAGGGCGTTCCAACTCCAAAGACAATTGCAATGGGGTATCAGGTTTTTTAGTACATCTTTCATGCCTACCAAAAACTCAAACTCCAGCTTTAAATTCGTAAAAACAATTTGGAAAACAGGTCAGAGAGAGACATCTGCTGTGACATGCCTCTGTATTCTACCCCCCCAGCAGGCCAGATGCATTAATGATGGCGGTAAATATTTTACCTTTGGTCCGCAGGAACAGAATGTTAACAGAATTATGTAAACAACAGCTGAGGGTGAATTGTACATGAATCACATAGTGGATCATCTGTTTCACCCTGCTATTGTGAAGTACTGGGTGGCGATTCAGAAATAGAAACCGAGTGTGAATGAGTCCTTCTCTCTCTGTCGTGCATGTGCTGCTTTGGCGTGTAATTGCACCAACAATCATGGAATAACAAGAACGCTGCGTACGAGGATTATGCAATATTCTTACGCAATGGGATCTGTTCCTTTTTTTAGTTCACCCCATTCGAGACTCCAAAGGAAACATCAAAACATTAGCCTGCTAGCATAGAGTATTAAAAGAGACACAGCTGCGTGTTATATCGAGTTTCTTGCATGATTTCAACGCGGTTCGGTCTTGTGCTGGATCTCCAAACCATGGGGCCTCGTGTTGGGCTATGTAAATTAGGCCTGTGAAGCTCCCATACACACACACACACACACACACACACACACACACACACACACACACACACACACACACACACACACACACACACACACACACACACACACACACACACACACATTACGAGGTGTGAACAACTGCTGACAGTGCCTGTGGAGACTCGGGTGAGGTGTCAACTTCACCCGTCGTATGCAGGTGGTGCATAAGACTCAAACCAGCAACATTCTCCGCAACGCATTGACCGCATGTACATAGACACGCACGCGTAGAATGGTACTGTACACAGACACACACACACACACACACACACACACACACACACACACACACACACACACACACACACACACACACACACACAGCGGGGTTCTTCGTACCTCTACGAGGGGGTGCCAGTGTGCGATGGGCTTGCGGGGGTACGAAAGCATCTCACCCCAGTGGTCTCGGCCCAGACTTTCGGCCTCATTACCCACTCTGCACACACCGATCACCTCGTTATGGCCCACCCTGTGACACGGGGAACACACACACACACACACACACACACACAGGATCAGCAAGTTAATTATAGTCATTAAATGATTCAAAGTACCAGCTGTACATTATGGAAATAAAGAACGACAGTAGAGAGCGATGGGCGGGCCTCACCGGTCGTAGTCCATGACGGCGATGAGCAGGCTGATCTGGTCGATGTTCTCGGGGGGCACGTCGAACACGATGGCCTCGTTGTACACGGGGTTCAGGGTGTTGCGCTTGGTCGAGGTCTTCCGCTTCTTCAGCCTCCGACCCTCGCACATGAGGGACACCTTCACGTATGGGTCTGGGGGCACACGCAAGGGGCCCCAGGGGGTACGTGAGGGAGCACACAGGGACATGGGGGCGCTGCCGTGCACGTGGTTTATCCCCCCCCTGGGACCCAGCATGCACGTTGCCTGTTGGCTTTGGTTGCGTGTGATTTGTGTTATTTTCTAAACGGGCTTGTTTAGACGTGCCGGATGGGATCCAGATTTACATGTATGCAAGTCTCTGCAAAACGAATGCCCCTGTTGTCTTCTCCACATTCTATATGTTGTATGGTTATTCAAATCCCAGAGGTCTTGTTAGAAAGTGTCACATGTATGATTAACTGCGTGGCTCACAGAGAGAGAGAGACTGAGAGAGGGAGGGAGAGAGAAAGAGAGGGGAGAGGGGGAGAGACAGAGAGAGAGAGAGAGCGAGAGGGGGGGGGGGGGGGAGAGAGAGAGAGGGCAGGGGGGAGAGGGAGAGCGAGATAGACACACACACAAACACACACCAGAAGCTCCGGTGATATCCATAGCTTTCAGGTTCCTGGCTTTGATCATGGTGATGGTGAGTCTGCCCGCCGTGGGGAGATAGCACAACGAGAACATCAGCTCCCCCAAGTCCACGTTATCCTGGGGGAAACACACACACACACACACACAGACACACACACACACATACACACACACGTAAGCGATTTGTAGCGTTTTTGCGTTTTTGACAGAGTTTAAGATGAAAATGTTAGTGTGGATTGTTTTTGAAAACATGAAACATTAAAAACATATATGATATATAAATATATATATACATATACATATATATATATATATACATATATCCATACATGCAGAGACCAACGCCTCTGCACACAATTGGATAAACCTACTATACAAGAGTTCACCTCGACTCTGCATAGAAACCAATGCACAGCCACCATTGAATGTTGTACGTCCTGGCACTTGTACATTGCACTTATTCAAGGTACTTAATTGTGTAACATCTACAGTAGCTGCTCTGTTTGCTTTACACGGGGAATGGGTTAGCCTAGCGATTGTAATACTTGCACTTGGTTCTATGAACATCTTTACTGTACCGACAGCGATATATTGTTTCACTTCTTATGACAAATGTACTTATTGTATCAAATGCACTTATTGTAAGTTGCTTTGGATAAAAGCGTCTGCTAAATGCCCTGAATGTAAATGTACAACAAATCAGACCAATGAAACCTGCGACAGATCAGGGGCAGCCATCTTGGTGTCTTATCAAACGCCTTTAGGGCGCTCCTCTGTACCTCGTTTTAAATCAGCCCCGTATTAGATAAAAGGTAATGATTGACCCGACCTCGGCCAGGCATGCTGGAACCCTGAGCGGGGGGGGAGCCGGAGCATAAGCAAGAGAAAATAAGAACCGGCAGACAGACCCCCAGTTTGAACCTTCTGCAACAATAAATAACTTTTAATATTAAAGGTTGAAAAACAGTGAGTCAATGAAAAACAACAGAACAGCTGTTTTGGGATAAAAAATATACTGTTTCTTAAGGATTATCATTGCAAAAAAACAGCTCATGTTTCGAAAACAGCTGTTTTCTAATTCCACTGAAATTAGTGGCATCAGTCACATTGACATGAACATCACATCACTACGCACTGAACTCGACTACGTCGTCCTCAGAAGACATCCGTCCATGCCGTTCATTTAAAACCTTGTGCGGGGGCGTAACAGCCTTCTGTATTTGATGCCCATAAGAAGCACCTATGGCTGCGTTACAGCCGGGGGTGACTGATTTCTGGAGACCTCCAATGGCAGCAGGAAACATGCTGAGACACGAGTGATTCACCAACAATTAGCATATAACGGCTTGTAGAGCTTATTATAGTGTAATCACACCAGTGTGGCATAGACAAGGTTTTATTATTAAACCCAACTATATAAAAAAGAGTTTTCGTAAATCAAAAGTGACTACCACCACGCTACATCTTGTTCACGAAACTAAGTTTGTTGTATTCCCCAACTCTGAAGTACAACACTCACACACACATTATATATTTCTGATCTACTGACATCATACGCTCTCTCTCACCCTAATTAACACCTGTGAACGTGTGGGGCACGTTGTAGAGACACCGGTGCCTCCCAAGGCTTTCTGAAGAGAAGATTATTCTGAAGTGTATGTGTGTGTGTGTGTGTGTGTGTATGTGTGTGTGTGGGTGTGCGTGCGTGCATGTCGGTGGGAGTGTGTGCAGGGTAATGGGGACGGCGGTTCTAGCCATATGGGTGATCTATTGACACAGAATCAAATGAGTCTGCCTTTTTCTCTTCTGATGAAGTCATAAACTGTCTCAACCTCTGCAAGGCTTACGGACACAGTTTGCCTTCTCTATATATATCTCTATATATATTTATCTATATATATATAGATATATATAGATCAGGCACACTGGTAATCTCTTCCACACTTTAATTTCGATGTATTGAGGATTTATGTGTGTCTTCCAGTTATGCACATGCTTGTTATAAACCAGGTTGAAAAATTGTGTGAACTCAGACACACACACAAACACACACACACACACACACACACATATATATATATTTGACAATGATAACAGTATCTAAATAAATAAATAAATAAATATATATATATATATGTGTATATATATATATATATATATATATACATATGTTGATACTGTTATCATTGTCAAAGAAAAGCATTGAGTGGATTGATCTAGTGCAGGCTGTCAACATTTACCATCCACCACGCTCCCGCTGCATAGGCAGGAACCACACCCAAGCATCAAGGAAACAAGTACAGTGTGTTCATAAGATCACTGACGATGCTGTGTGTTAATGAGTCAGTTAGTCAGGCTTGTCAGTAATAAAGATGAATCCGCCTCCCATTCTCTACACAATCAGAGCCCACCGCTGCCCCGGACGCCTCAGAGGCCCCCGCGACAATCTCATATTGATATAGCATGATTCGATTTGCATGGTGAATACAGCAGACAAACGCCGACCAAACAAACAAACCCCAACGGCAAGCACATAATATGTGTTGGCGACCTCTTTTCCTGACGCACTTTTCTTGCCCTGCTTTTACTGTCAATTACTGTGACCCCATATGCACAAGCATGCACACACACACACACACACACACACACACACACACACACACACACACACACACACACACACACACACACACACACAGTGGTAACACCTCCAAAGAATGAAATGAAAATCTAATAAATAGCTCCATCACACAGACACTCACTCGCAAGCAAAACACACACATTCCCAGACAAGGTTTGCCGACTGCACAATGGCTGCCACTGCTCTTCTGAGCACTCAAATCAAGTCTGTGGTGGGAGTTATGGTCACTTGGGCCCAGCAAATGAAATTAGACGGGTGCTGTAGGGGCCCCAATAATGCAAGTAAAGTGTAGGCAGTCCATCTTCTCCAATTGTGTTGTTAACCACCATACTCCCCCCCCCCCCCCCCCCATACACACACACACACTCCCCCCAAGCGAGTTTCTCTCTCTCTCTCTCTCTCTCTCTCTCTCTCTCTCTCTCTCTCTCTCTCAGGTACAGCCACGCAGTATGTCTGAGTACCTCTGCTCCTTCATCCTCTCTAGTCTGTCTCTTCTCTAGTTGTCCGCCTTCGGTCTTCAGCTTTGTCTGCGCTGCATTCATTTCGTGGCCATGTGTGTATAGGGAGGATATTCAATGGTGCTTGAGCATCTCCAAGTTAAGTAAAATGTACATACAATGTGTTTCATTTTATGCATCACATTATTGGATATGTATATATTGATCATCCTGTTTTGAAAATGTTGATTTTAAGATGAATCAACATTCTCAAAACAGCCTGGTAACTATATATACAGTATATATACAATAATGCGATTCATAAAATGAATCACAGTGTACGTACATCAAGCTTCTTTTGAAGTATAATAGCACAGTTGCCTTGAAGGGAGAGTTTGGAAGAGGGATAAAAGCACTTATCAGTTTGTAAGGGAAGGAGTGCATGGGCCTGGACTTGGTTCAGCTCACTTAAACACTGGGATCTCCGGTTACATCATCCCACAGCAGCCCCCTGCTACAGTATACACTATCTGCATGGCTGGACACGTGTTGGGCTGGTCTGCTGGGGGGCTCTGGAGCTAAATACACTCTGGCAGATTTGGGCTATTGCTCAAGGAACCCGCTGCCTCACCTCCAACACCAGCCCCTTCCTCGGGATTCATCCCCCACCCTTAAAAGATCATGTATGACTAGTTTACCCTCACAAGTTGTTGAAATAATGACTTAGCACAGATTGATTTCAGCCCCTCTGAAGAACGACAAAAGGTGGAGCCCTTCAAGGCGTGGCGAGGGGGGGTCTATCGATGTTATGATATTGATCACATGCTACTCAGACCAATGAATAGACATGTTTTAAATTGTGGCAAGTGAGCGCCCCATCATGTCATGGATTAAGCATTCAAGTGTAATCCATGGTCTCATCGTTATTTCTGCGTGGAGGACTTGATCAAGGGAATACCTCCAGGCTTTCAAGGAATTAACTCACTTAAATAAGATAACATTGCAATGAGCCTCATGTTTTATTTGCGTCACGTAGCTTTCTGTAGCAGATATGGTTTGCTTTCTTTGATCTCATATAATTCAAATGAAAACTTAATATATATATATATATATATATATATATATATATAAATGTGATATGAGTCCTTCATTCGGTATCATATCAAAGTTTCATAGGCTTTGAAATCTTGACAGGATTACGTGTTTATAAATTGAAAGCACTCAAAGCAGTCTCCTCGTCACGGTGACATCATTGGAGCTGAACCACAAGACACGGGGCAGCTAGGTGGGTCTCAATCCCACCACCCCACGCACCCACTAGCCCAGTCTGTGATGGGCTGTTGGTGTGCCCTCTTCTCCAGGCGCAGTGCTTCATGAGAAGGACCAGGACGACAGGCGGGACAGGGAGGAAAGGGCCATTTAAAGGTGACATATTATACCACCAGGTGTGCGTGCGAACAGCCGTTACAAGCCGTTTGAAAGTCGGCATCTTCTGACATCACAAGTGGGCGTGTCCACCTAGATGTATGACGGATAGATGAGCAGATTTTGCTACAGTCCACTGGGTAGGCTGGCAGACTGATCTATCTAGCAAACATCTAGGTGGACATGCCCACATGCCCACACTTGTGACACTTTTCAAAACGTCTTGTTACGGCTAATCACACTCACACCTGGCGGTCTAAATGTCACCTTTAAAAGAAAACAAGAAAGTGGAAAGAAATCAGCTAGAAGAAAAAACAATCCTTTCCCAGAGCTTTATGACGGTGTAGTCATGAGCACAAAGTAAATGAAAGTTAAAAAAAACCAGAAGGTAACACCATGTGGGGCTCCCGAGTCCATCGACAGACTCATATTTCTCACCGGATCAATACGGGCCAAGTGCTTGTTACACTGCTACATTTGTCGTCGTTAGGGAGTGTGAAACTTCCCCTTACCGTCTCACAAGGACACACACGGGCAGGTGCGCACACACACAAACAGGCACACACACACACGCACGCACACATGTGCACACGAAGGCAGACACACACACGTGCACGCACAATGTGCGTGAAGATGCTGACCCCATTCATCAGGCTCCTAATTACGGGCCTGGCAGTCTGGGGTCGATAGTATGGATCGCCTGGGGCCCTTATCGTCTTCAGCTCCAAAAAATATCTTCTCCATCCCTCAACTAAACACGAGAACCAAGACGCAACCAGGAGAGTGCATCAGTGTGTGATATACTGTGCGTCCTGTTGATTCTACATGTATATGTCCTGTAGATCCTACATGTATATGTCCTACAGATTCTACAGGTATATGTCCTGTAGATCCTACAGGTATATGTAGTGTATATAATACAGGTGTATGTCTGTATATGTCCTGTAGATTCTACAGGTATACAGGTATGTCCTGTATATTCTACAGGTATATGTACTGTCGATTCTACAGGTATATACCTGTAGGTTCTACAGGTATATACCTGTAGGTTCTACAGGTATATATCCTGTATGTGTCCTGTAGATTATGTCCTGTAGATTCTGCAGGTATATGTCCTGTATAATCTAGAGGACATGTAGAATCTACAGTAAATGTCCCCTAGATTTTAAAGTACTTCT
This sequence comes from Pollachius pollachius, assembly GCF_949987615.1. NCBI lineage: Eukaryota > Metazoa > Chordata > Actinopteri > Gadiformes > Gadidae > Pollachius > Pollachius pollachius. Next base: position 12,292,055 of record NC_136942.1, read on the forward strand.
GCAGTGTAGAAGACATGCTGATTGACTCGTATCGCTCACCTATATCCACCAACGTATCCTCTGTAGACCGCCAGCACAATGCTAACCGGCAATTGTAAAAACAAATGTCCGGTTGCACAGGTCCAGAAGGACTCGCCGACAGGACAGATGGGAGTTAACGTGATTTCCATTGGCATATGGCCCTCGGCAGAGCAGGAAACAGAGGGTCTTAGGAAATGAGCAAAGCTCCTCTTAGTCAAGACGGAGAAGTGCAATGTATGATCCCTCCTGGGGCAATCTATATACAGGGAGGACCAGATACAGTGTAGAGTGTAAAGGATTGATCACGGGGAATGACTAATGGTTACAATAAGTGGTTGTCCAAGGGGCGAGTCTGAGTAGGTTACTTGCTTGATGATGCATATGTTGGGATCTAGGTCTGACACGACCTCATGCTTCTACAGTGAACACCAGATCATGTTTTGTTAGTGTTTCTTTTCCAGGTTGGCACCAATAGGTTGTCAAGGATATGGGGAAGCTCCTGATTTGGCGGCGGCCTGCGACGCAGAAAAAGTGATGGGACAATAGTTGATTGCAAAACCTTTTTGCAAAGGATGATGTGGATTGTTCTTTATGCAAATGATGAGGTGGAGTGTTCCAGTCACATGTACTGATCGGAACATCTACATTCAAATGTGTTAAAATGTATTTCCTGGTTTTGAGCACTTCCGTCGACAATGTTGTAAATTCTCACGCAACAAGAAAGGGCAGCATCTTGCTTTACATATATTTATGAATTGTGTGATCTGACAAGAGATCTATAGTTCTGTGACTTGGATGTACCAGAGGTATTAAAGAGCGCTATGCCGCTCCCCTTGACATTAAAGTCCGTAAAAAGATTGCAGTACCATGCTTGAGCACCGGGGGCAGAGTGTAGTGCATCAGGGTGAATGAAGCGACATGCTTTTTTTTTTATCTCCTTCTATTTCAGCTCTGCAAATAACACTATCTACTGGTTATTGTGAATGCACAATTATTCGCTGATGTGCAATAGATTCATGTGATACAACCTCCTACACAACGTGAAGAGCAGTTGGCAGCAGGGTTCATCCTCTATAATCTCCTAAACGATTTTTAAATAGGCGCCAATTGAATAAACCAGGGCAATATTTTGCCTGTAAGCTACATAATTCTCGCCGCAAAAGATGAATTGGGACAGCATCGCAAAATAATTGAATGTAGCTTTTACCATCCAAGTAGTTGGCAGCTATTGTGGCAATGGACATAAGGATATCCTCATGAATATTGCATGAAGAAAATCAATATCGGATAACAATTGCCTCTAAATGGTTTAGGCCTTAATGAATATCATGCCAGTCGTCTTTCCCATCGTCGGAAAAAAAGGACCACGAATGTGTGATCAAAAAAAATGATAAGCTTGTAGAACATTGATTTAATGGTTAATCTCCATTGGTGCTCATTTACTCTATTGCCTATATGGTGAATTGCGCCCTTGGTGTTAGCTTCATGTATGAGTGCCAAATCTTCCTACTAGAACCATGTACAAACAAATTGTTCACGGACAGACATTCAATGGGCATGGTGTGTGGCTTTATTAACTCGACGTGTGGATTTTTTGTTTATTCTGCGTTTCTTTTCTCAATGTACACACTTATTCATTAGAAAAATTGGAGCAACAAGGGGTAAACACAAATCGGTGTTTGGGTGCGTGTGGACGCACAGGGAGCCAAAGAAGTCATCATTAATAGACCAGCCAGCAGAGGTTGGACCAGCATAGGGGTCCCTGCCTTGAGAGAATGCCCCCAAGGGACCTGACCCAGATCTACTGGCGACGTGGTGGTAAGGGGGTAACTGGGTGTGAGAGAGAGAGAGAGAGAGAGAGAGAGAGAGAGAGAGAGAGAGAGAGAGAGAGAGAGAGAAAGAGAGAGAGAGAAGGAGAGTGAGTGTGTGTGTGAGAGAGAGAGAGAGAGAGAGAGAGAGAGAGAGTGAGAGAGAGAGAGAGAAAGAGAGGGAGAGAGAGAGAGAGAGAGAGAAAGAGAGGGAGAGAGAGAAGGAGAGTGAGTGTGTGTGTGAGAGAGAGAGAGAGAGAGAGAAGGAGAGCGAGTGCATGTGAGACAGAGACCTAGAAGGTGACAGAGTATCTGTGAAGAGAAAGGTTCAGAAAAGTGTCTGGTCAGGCCCGGTGCTCGGTGATGAATTGAGAAACCGCCTCTGATGTGTGCTTGACATTGAACTCTTCACTGTATGTGTGTGTGTGTGTGTTTGAATGTCTGTGTGTGTGTTTGAATGTGTGTGTGTGTGTGTGTGTGTGTGTGTGCGTTCGTGTGTGCGTGTGTGTGTGTGTGTGTGCGTGCGTGCGTGCGTGCGTGCGTGTGTGTGTGTGTGCGTATGTGTGTGTGTGTTTGTCTGTTTGTGCACAAGCATCAATCACCCGATATGGCTTCTGATCACTTCTTACACTCTGCTGAAGGAGAGAATGCATTAAATGAAAAAAAAGAGAAATCTATAAATAAATCACAACATGAAGAATCTTGTGAACTACAGAGACTGGGTTAATCTAGTCATACATATGGAACCATATTTACCCTCCTGGGAAAAGCATCTTCAAAAGTATATTTTCCGACTGTATTGTCAAACTGTATCTCGATGCGGCAGCTCTGACATATTGTATAAGAGGTGAGTAGAAGAAAGGAGAGAAGCTTTCGAAAACCATGAAAAACAGCTCATGAAGATGCTGAAGCTATGGCTTTTCCTCCCTATCTGTGGAGTGTGTGTGGTTGAGGGCTGGGTTAAGAGGCCTCCCCTGGCCCGAGTCAGACCAATTAGACGGGGTGAGGCTGTACCCCTGTGGTTCATTGTCCCAATGCACACAGGCCAAACCACCATCACCACACACAATCACTAGGCCTCTGACACGGCAGCATGGAACACCTGCTCTGTATGTTTTTATTCCTCAAACTCTAAAAATAACTTGGCTTGCTCAACATCAAACCGGTGGGGTCCTGGTCGTAGGAGTGGCGTGTGGCATGAGCAAGGTTGAACACACATTTCACAATAACATAACTTTTTATTGAGCCGACTGCCACAGAACACTTCTCCAACATCATGTTGTGAATATTACCATCCATTTGAATTCAGAACTGGTCAGGAGACCAAATAAATACACTTGAAACTTGAAACAAGAAATAGTGAATATCATAAGGCCAGGGTCACATCTATGAATAGAAAAGGTAAAAGCAACTGTACAACTATACGGTTGCCGTAACAACAATCCAGAAGCTAAGCAACTACAGATCTCTCGCTATAAATGTTTCTTGTCATATCTCGAAACTCAAGGTATGAAACAGTAATAAAAGACATACATTTTCAATCATCCTTGTTCTGATTTAGTAGGGCTAGTGGTGGTTTGCTTCCAACAGTATACATGATCTCTACCACCTTTACTGCCACAGCGAACTGTGATTATTTTCATAGTTTGCACCTTTACCACTTGTGGCGGCTGCACTTCAATCTGCTTGTGGTGGCGTTTCACTGGGAATCATAAAGAAAAGACAGAATTTTTTTGGTATTTGAAGTCGCATTAATGAGGTCACATTTAGTCAAGCATTTTAACTAAAGCAAGGAATGATACTCATTTTAGATAGCTGGGGGCGGGGCGGCAATGTGTCTCTGCTACCTTGACGTAGCTATTTTAAACATTTGAATGCTGTCTCTCTTGATTGGCTGCAGATAAAGCGCTCCTAGACAGACATCCCCCCGTGATATCTGTCGAGCACACTGCCTGTGTGCGTCTTGGTGTGCCAGTGAGCTTCGGATTTAATTCCATTGCCCCTAATGAAATGCAAACATTATGTAGACACTGTATCCAGCCACCAAAGCGAATGTGGCTCTTGTCGTCGCTGTTGATCTGGGTCACTATACCCCCATGTGTTTCCCAGCGCCATCATTAATCATTAACCGTGTCTAAGTATATTTCTGTGTTCCTCCCTCTTGCAACCAAGATGAGTTTCAAACTCAAGAGGGATTGGGGGACGGGGATTGCTACATTGTTGGGTTGTTCCCCCCCCACTTCTTCCCGCACACACCCACACCCACACCACCCTCACACCCACACCACCCTCACACCCCCACCCCACCCCTCCCTCCTGGCTGTCCTCGGTGGAGGTTTACAGGATATATTGCACTGTTCTTTGATTGAGTTGACTCGGTTAATCGGATGAAATGGATGGGAGTTAGGCTGGTACAAATATAGTACAAATGAACAGAGTGCTCTCTGTTCCGCATCCAAGTTACCTTATCAAGTCTGAATATAAAATACCGCTCCGCTGTTCCCCATCAACATTAATTTAATCACCCGGCAAATGGCTGATAAAAGACCCCATACCCTAGTCTAGTCTCAATAAAATATCTACTTCAACCTTTACACTTAATGTGTCTTGAACTTCAAAGCAACAAAGGCCATTTTACAGCTACAATTAGTCGTATACGATCTATGGCTTTTGCATTGATGTGTTTTTATTAACTTAGCTTATCAACAACAATATATTGTTGCGTCATCTTGGAGAGCATTTCACATATCTCTATCCCTTTCCCTATTGGTTTGCCTGTCAGTTTTTGCTCGCATCTTGTCTAGCCTGTGAGTTTATGCTCCACAGCAGATTTCAAGGTGCCTCTGGTTGCCTCTGTAGTCGTACATTGATCAGCACCTGTGAACCTAGCTGATCTGCTCATTTCGTTCCTCGATTCAACGACTTAAAAGGCTCAGGTAGCATCTTCTCTCATGTCCCTCTCCTTCTGATGTAGTCCTCGTTCTGAACCCTTGAAGGTAGGAATACCCCCTTGAGATGAACTGTCAATTCTTAATCGAATACACACACATACACATTGAAGTACATCAAAAACAAAGCCAAACAATTGATGCTGATTGTCAGCTTTTAATCCAGACATAGCCTCACACTTGGCTCTTAGCTTCTGCCTGAGCGTTGTTTATTTCTCACTTCTCTCCTCTTAGTTGATAATAAGTGAGCTTCTTCACACTGTTAAAGCACTGCAGGCTTTAACAGCGGGCCAAGACGATTAAATTCATCCTTTGGCTTTTGTTTTACTGTCTGTGTAAAGGGTCCAGAGTGTGTCAGTACAGACTCACACTCTGACAGAGGAAATAGACGGTTGAATGTTCTGCCAACATTTGCTCCACCCTTTCAGTAATACACCCTGTCAGCTTGAATTTCCTGGGCCATCCATCAGATGGACTTCTGGATTTGGCTTTTGTTTTTTCTCTTCCTTTTTTGTTTTCTTCCTTTTGGATTTGGTTACATTATCGGTTATGTTATCAGCTGTTTTCCAATGTTTTGTTCATTGGATTTTCACATTGAGCCACAGGAAGCGTTAAAGCACACCACTCTTTAAGGAGCATCCGTCACGCTCAGCTGTTTCCAAGAGAGCACTACCTTGTATGAGTGTTGGGAAACAACTGCAGCCTGGAGCGCTAACTCTGTTTCAATGGGGAGAAAAACCTTTCGTGGATGTGTGCTCTACCGGTCAGATTCGGAAACACAAAACTGTTTGACTTTTTCAATACAAAAGACAAATCGAGTGGATGTCAGCAATGTTTTATTCTAACCATGGAGCGAAATTCTATTCTATTTAAAAAAAATTCCCTTTGAGTAATTAAAGAAAGCAAGCAAATATACATCTGACTCACACTGTCAGCAGAAATCAGATGTTCTGGACTCACCGAGGTGACGTACTGGATGTCCCGGCACAGTCTGGTCTCCCGGGGGAAGTCGGGCAGATCCAGGAAGCTGTCCACCACCACCTGGCCAATCAGATCGTGGCGGGAGAAGCGGTCAAAGTCGTACACGCTGAAGTGCAGCTTGCGGCCCGGCAGCTCTGCGTACGTGACGGGGAAGAGGAACACCTCGTCGAACACGGGCTGCAGTGTCTTGCGGTGCACCTTGGTCTGGTGCTTGGTCATGCGGTCGGGCAGCAGGTAGATCTTGACGTATGGGTCGGAGGTGCCCGAGAAGTCCTTGGCGGGCAGGTCCTCGGCCTTGTGGATCTTGACGATCAGCTGCTCCAGGTCGCAGTCGAACTTCAGCACAAAGTGGAGACGCCCGCAGCTGTCGGCCCGCCGGCCCTCCTCCCCGTCAACCGAGCGCTGCTTGTAGAGCTCCGGTTTGATCCGGCCCAGGCCCGAGAGGGACTCCTGCCGCTGGAACTGCCCCGGGTTGAAGTCCGGGTTGGACAGGTTCATCTGTCTCCTGATGGAGTGGTGGCTGTTTTTGGGGGGGGAGGGATGTCGTTCATTCGTCAATGTCTGCACACAAGTTTGGAACTACTGGGTGGTGTTGGTGTGTGGGTTTGTTTGCTTGGCAATCTGTGCGTGCGTGTGTGTGTGTGTGTATGCGTGTGTTTGAAACTTAATTATTCACTTGACCGGACATGGAATATATATATATATAATGTGTAAACTGACCGAACAGACGAGGTGGGCTCAGTGATCTGTCTCTGGACCCGGTCTCTGGCGATGGTGTGGAGGTGGTTCTTCTCCACCTTGCTCTGGGCCTCCAGGGGGATGTCTGGCGAGGTGTGGCTGATCTTCATGGCTGAATCGGGGACGGCCACGCCCGCCGGTGGCCCCGTCATGTGCTTGACACACGCATCCTCACTGTACTCCCTCTCCTCTCCATCCACCTGCGCAGAACACAGTCAGACATTTGGATTTCTGCAATTGCAACCATATTTTAATCAGAAAATATTATTTATGTTGATAAAGGGGAACATACTTGAGGGTGAATATGTGGTAGGTTGTAGTAATAGAGGAAGGGACGGATAGACTGTGAATTCACACAATAGATGTTTTTTTCAGTATACTAGAGTAGACGGTATCATCTTGCATCCGCTAGCAAGGATGCACAGGTCTAAATTCAAAGTTTGAGTCAATTTCCTGCTAATATTGAAGTGGTATAGCTGCTGGCGATACCACATTTACAACCATATTGGAGTTTTACAGAAACAACAATAACATTTAAAATAGGCACTTGTATATCTCTGATGTGCACAGCGACTTTCTCTCTCTCTCTCTCTCTCTCTCTCTCTCTCTCTCTCTCTCTCTCTCTCTCTCTCTCTCTCTCTCTCTCTCTCTCTCTCTCCTTCATGGTCTCCCTCTCGCTCTCTCCTGCATCACCTCTGTTAGGACAGGCTGCTGGTCCCCCCCCAGGAAGTGAGGCCCCTTGAAGACGTTGGGCAGGAAGCGTGAGCTCCAGGGCACCCAGCACAGCTTCCAGGACACGAAGAGCGAGACACTGAACAGCGCCAGGCCGCAGGTGGTGACCAGCAGTGACAGCAGGCTGACTGAGACATCTAGAGAGACGGGGTGAGGAGGAGGACAGAGAGGGAGACACACAGTCAGCCATTGGGCGTGGCAGAGTTGGCCTTTATTTGGTTACTGAGTCACACTTTTATTCAATTCGAGTCAGAGTGCCAATTTCGGAACATATTTAAAAAATAATCTATACAATCATATCAACCTATAATGGGAGGAGGCTCTGTATTCATGTATGCATCTATGTATGTATGTATGTATGTATGTATGTAAGTATGTATGTATGTATGTATGTATGTATGTATGTATGTATGTATGTATGTATGTATGTATGTATGTATGTATGTATGTATGTATGTTTGTTTGTATGTATGAATGTATGTATGTATGTATGTATGTATGTATGTATGTATGTATGTATGTATGTATGTATGTATGTATGTATGTATGTATGTATGTATGTATGTATGTATGTATAGATATGTCGATATATATGATGGTATGTATGTATGTATGTATGTATGTATGTATGTATGTATGTATGTATGTATAGATATGTCGATATATATGATGGTATGTATGTATGTATGTATGTCCCCCTTGCTGAGGACCCAATGAAGAGCATTGTTGAGTGTGAGCTCTTGAGAGCTCCAAGATATTTTATTTGGAGTGCATTACTACCAACTTTTTCACGATAAATGCTTTTGTTCACGGAAATAGCAACCTGGAAATAACCTGGTCCACAATAGCTAGCTGTTAGCAATGACAGCAGCCAGTTGATTATTTCTTGTTTGCTATTAGGTTGAACACTATCTCACTTATAGGAAAGGAGTCTCTGAATGTACATCGGTATGTATGTCTTGATGTATGCATAGATGGTTGTCTGTCCTTTGATTTTCCTGAAAATAGTCTAACACCTGGCCTATACACACCTAGCTGTATCCTTATCCTCAAGTTCATTCATGGTGCTGTTATATTTCAAGCAAATTACATTCTATAATTTCATTCTATACGGTCATTTTGGATAATGGATATTCACTCTCCTGTAGAGATGACTTTCTGATGGCTGTGTTAAGTAAAATAGTTGCTCTCCAACGACACATTACTTCACATCACTTTGTCTCACTCGGTCAATGATCGAGAGAGAGAGAGAGAGAGAGAGAGAGAGAGAGGGAGATAGGGAGATACACACACACAGACTGAACAAAATGCAACCATAAAACTAACGGATGTCTCTACTCGGGGAAATGGACGAATGTCTTTTCCTGTCTTTGGAGTCAATCAAGCTTTTGAATTCCCCCGACGGACACAAACACGATGGCCCTCTTTCCTTAATTTGACCTAAATCCTCTATTGATGAGGCCGTGTGTGTACTGTGCACGGCCTGATTATCGAGCCTGTCAAAGGGGGATGCTGCCAATACTCATTGGACCCCCGGGACCCCCTGCCAGAAGAGGAGAGGAAGTTGAAAGAAAATGGGGTTTCATCTCTGAGCAGTTTTACGTCACTCACAGGAGGTGAATTGCTGGGGCAGATGTATCGTCCTATGATATAGCCAGCTACGCAAACACACACACACACACACACACACACACGCAAACACACACACACACACACACACACACACACACACACACACACACACACACACACACACACACACACACACACACACATGCACACACACACACACACACACACACACACACACACACACATGCACACACACACACACACACACACACACACACGTTTCCATAACGATTTCCATTTTTAGCTTGTCACTTCACAGTCGCCCCGTTTTCGAGCACATGACTTATTAATGTTAAGGGTATATGTAAGCATGTGCAAACTCTGCAGGGTTCACTAAGTCGAGAGGATACAGATTTATTTTGAAGTCACAGACACACATAGACACACAAACGCAAACATACACACACAAAAACACACACATACACTTCTACAAGCAATAATTTCAAGAGCTTGGATGTAGCGATATGTTTGTATGGACAGAAAACAAAGGTAATGAATGTTAGCTCACTGACTGATAAAGTGTTTGCTCCCCTGGTCTTACCCACATCTGTTCTCGATATATATGTATATCTATCCCTGTTCTATCTCTCTTTCTCCCTCCCCCTATTTAACTATCTCTATATCTACAGATCGATAACAGTTCTATTCATCCCATCTTCCATCTATCTCTCCATCTATTCTATGCATTGATCTTTTAAGATAGTTATATAGACTTAATTTCTATCAAAATCTTTCACCGGAAATATGCTTAACCCTATCAACTGAAACCTCCAGGTACTGCATTTTATTAAAGGAAAGTGCGACAATGATTCAAATTGAACACCGTCCATTCAATTCTAAGAATTTGAGAATTGAGGCACCGCACATGCGATTATATCATAGGCGATCTTTACCTTTTCAAAAACAGTCTGTTGGAAATAATATCCTCTGGCCAAGTATAAACGAGATGAGCATGAGAGATAGTGTTTTTGGGTGGCTCACAATGTAGGCAATCCAGAGAGAGAGCCACCAAGAAAAATTCACCCAGATAAACTGTGTGACTGCCAGTAAGACTAAACCCACCAACAACTGAGCCGCTACAGACTGATGTCACAAACAAGCAGAGCGAGCATAGCCAGACCATAGCACAGTGTCTTGAGTACAGCATAGCAGCAATAGTGCAACGGAGCCTTTACACAACCTGCCTATACAGAACCTCTTGAGTCAACATGGGCCTTCGACTGTTGCCTTTTCATCATTGTCCATATTAGTCTTTATTGTGCTTCATTCAATCATCTCTGCTGTTCTCCGAGGCTGTCTTGCGATGGCAGCCAGAGATATATATTTGTTTTATGTTTTGAGGGAACTTAATGTTTTCCTGCCTGCATTTGGGCCACTTTTATGTTTAAAAAAAGATACAGACATCGCACCCGTAGTTGAGTTTAAAAGATGTGGATGGCACCATTATCACATTTTTTTTGAACATTTTCCCATTTAGTATTCCCTACGTTTACTTTATCTCATGTTTGCAAGTCTATGCACCGAGAAGTGATAAATGTTACCATTGGTGGGATAGACTTCCCTTCTGGCTAAACATACAAGACAACAAACCCTGGCTGTTTTATCAGTCAGTCCAAACAACGGTGTTGACGATCCAAAAATAATTACTGCAAATGAAAATATATATCGAAATATATTGACAGTGGTGACTCTCAAAGGTTACGTCACTAGGGCGGGGTGATTAGGCTGCACATTGATCCATCTAATCAATGTTTATGGGAACTAATCACCATCCAGAAAATAATTATCATGTTTTTCACCAGGAGCTATCTTCTCGTTAAACCCTGGGAGAGTAGTAGAGTTTTCCCTCAGGACTCCTGGAGACCAGCTCAATATGCTGCAATAAACCGCTCTGCCAGCAGCGTAGTCAGTAACAGAGCCAGCCAGCCGCTGCAGGAGATGGGCAGAGATGGGCAGGGCCCAGGTGGGGCTCCAGAACGGGCATAGGGATGCACAGAGGTAAATAAAAATATCAATTATGACACAAAAAAAAAGTTGCGTGGGTGCAGTTCAACTATGACACCCAGGAGGCAAGTGGGCGAGTTCGAAAGAGAAGAGAGGGGAGAATTGAAGTCAGAAATTGGGAATTGCTGTAAAGGGGAGCAGTTGGAAAGAAGGGAAGTGATGATGCTACAGTTGGAGTAAGGGTGGGTCTGGGAGATGAAGAGAGGTGAGGAGAGGAGAGGAGGAGATAAGATGCAGCGTGCAGATGAGTTGATAGAAAATTTGAAGAGCCAAACAGAGGAGATGAGAGGGGAGGAGAGGAAAGGAGAAGAGAGGGGCTGAACAAACAAGAGAGTAGCGGAGATGAGAAGAGGATGTAGCACAGGAGAAAAGAACAGAGGAGGAGATGGGAGAGGAGAAGCCAACTAATAGATTTACTGGGCTCATTCATTAAAATCATATGAGGTTGACATATTTCCAAAACCTAAAAGTCAATGAGGTTATGTTGCCAGGCAACAACAATACCACTGTAATGCAATCAAGGATGTAATGATACCTCGCCATCTCTCATTAACCCGAATCCCGGAAACCATGAAAAAAGTCTCTCTCTCTCTCGCTCTCTCTCTCTCTCTCTCTCTCTCTCTCCCTCTCTCACTCTCACTCTCTCTCACTCTTGCTCTCACTCCCTAACTATTAATTTGTGTATTTTTAAAACCTTTATAATGTTCTGTGTAGAATGAAAGCATGACAGCATTCTCAACTATCTATGTTATTACTACCTCTAATTGTCAATGAGTATCATCCATACCTAGGATAATCAAACGCAATGCCTCGATCATGAAATAACGCATGCTTTTGAAACATGGATGGAAAATATGAGGGTGATTTGAGGATCATTTCAAACTGAATTAACCGTTTTGAATGTGAGGAAAATCCTAAGTAACATCGTAACGATGTTCTGCTGCATAGAGTGTAACCTCTAGTGGTCGGAGCAGAGGCTCTGCTATAAGATCTAGCCCTGGGAGGAACCCGGAGCACCCAGGAAGTAGTATTTGTAGAGCAGCGGCTTGGATCGGCCCAGAGTGATGGATGTTTGGGGGGGGGAGGATTTCTAACGGGTGCCGCCACGAGGAAATGGGTCAGAGTTTCTCAGTGGACACCCTCGTTGCTGTAAGTTCTTTTTTTTTGTCATGCATGTTTAATGATGGATTGTAAGATATTTAAGCATAATCAAGCACCAAGGCGCCAGCTGCTTTCAACACCATGCACACATACAAACAGTCACATGCACACACATATGCGCACACACACACACACACACACACACACACACACACACACACACACACACACACACACACACACACACACACTGACACACACACATACACACACACACGCACTGTTTATGCTACTGAAGTATAATATACCCTTTTTTTTGAAGCAACATGCTTAACGGTTCTGTTTGGGATGCTCATCAATGTATTGCTTTTAACCATTGAGAATGAGAGGTGGGGCACATCTCTCTCTCTCTCTCACTCCCCTCCCCCCCCCCCCTCTCTCTCTCTCTCTCTCTCTCTCTCCTTCTTTCTAGCGTTCACGTGCCATCTTTGATTATGTCTGATAGAAAGTTTTGCTCTAGGGCATAAACGGGTCTGAGTATTTATTACCTTACTTTAAATCAGGTCAATTAACAGACGCCTTTTAGAAAAAAACAACCTATACTCATACGTATACATTGCTTATATTCGTAACCTACATCGATCGAGAAATCGCAGTGATTTTTGAGGCGGGAGTCCAAGCCAACAGCTTGCGGGACGCTACCCCTATGGCATGCAACAAGTTACTGCTATGGTGAATTAGGCAACCAACCAGGAGAGAGGGAGAGACCCCACCGGTCCTCTGTGAGAGAGCAGACCGGCTCCATTCCCATTGAAGGTCTTTACTAACGACAAACACGAGGAAATCAAGAGGTAGCCTTCAAAGAAACGTCAAACCCAACCTGGCCTTATTTTGTGGAAGTTTTCTGCTTAGGACTATATTATATTACAAATGTTTGTTTTATTTTGCAAAAAACATGGGAATAGAATGAGATGACGGTGTCTTGCCTGAGTCGGTGTACCGCGGTCTAGCGAGGTCTCTGAAGTAGTAGATGAAGTCCAGGCAGTTGTCGTTCTGCACCTCGCCTCTGGAGCACAGGTCGGAGAGCAGCTCCAGAGCTTCTCGACAGATCTCATCCTCTCTTTCTGCAGGCATTGCCCACCAGCATCCTTCTGACTTGGGTCGAGCACTCCGACTGATCCCTTCCCCCAACCCCTCGCAAGCACTTTACCCAAGTCACCCTATGCTACTGACTGAAGGAACACCCCTTGGAAAGAAAATATTATTCTCTTCCTTTTTTTAGCGCTCCACCAGAAATACCCTTCTCTCGTCAGATTTCTAGACGCCGATATTCTCCCGAAAATGCTCGAAAAAAACCCAGCATCTACGGATTTGAACGGCGTGAAAGATGTCTAACATTTCGTAGAGCATCGCTTCGGAAAAACTAGTTGAGTATACGAACAAAACAAAACCACACAATCCACAGTGCCAACTCGGCTCACAACTCTCGCTCACTCTCGCTTTCAATTGAACTGAACTCCTTTCCACGCCATCCTCTCCTGCTCTGTGGGCGCTGTCCGTCCCTCTCGGGTGCTGCTGAGCGCACAAGTGATCCCGGATGCAACAACCGCGGCGTAAAGGAGCATCTCAATGGCTTTCACTGCGCTCCATTACTCCATTTACTGAGATGAACACACGCGATGCTCTGTTATCCTTCCTAACTCCCCCCTCCCCCGAACACTCCCTCTACCCTAACCCAAAGTGTCCCATTTAAACTAGGGAGTGGTCATTCTCAGAGGTTTTGCCTCTTTGTTTCTACCATGATTGCCATCTGAATATAGCACGGGTGAATTGAGCACCCCTCTGTACTGAATCGAGAATCGATTATGATTCGGGAATAGTTGTTTTTTTTTTTATCGAGGAACGATTTTTCGAATAGTGACCTCAACCCTGAAAATAACCCATAAAACCAACATATTCTAGTCCAGTGTTGTCTCCCGCCCACCGTGGGAAAACCACGCATTAAAAGTGAGCCTGACACAGCTTACGCTCTTCTCAGGTTTTCAGGCACACCTCCTATTTCTCACTGAAATAACGCTTATTTACCTGCGAATAAAGCCTGCCTTTGAAAGCCGTTCGCACAGCCTACAGTAGTGCTCTACGAAGGAAGCTTCGAATTTGAAAAACTATCTATTAGTTATCGCTATTGCTATCTATGAGTATTGACCCACAGTATTACTACTATAGAGACTGATTGGCCATCGGAAGATTCGGGAAGATTCCTCAGCACTGTATTTGATTGATTGATTGTATTATATTGATATGTCCTGCACCCTTTGAGGCAGCCAATATGGGTTCATAAGACATTGTTGCAAACAAACTAACGATACAGTACAGAATAAGGTCTACAAGTATTCAGATCAACCGATGTTTATGATTACAATTACATAATCATAAACACACCAAATACATAATTATAATCAGGGAAATAATACTCTTTGTCTTCTTGCCACAGCCAAACTTGTAGCCATAGCCGTTATAGTATATACCCCCTTCCCTAGACTAAAACAAATCAGGATTTCTAGCTTGGACTTTTAAACAAACTAACAAGATGTGCTTAGGTCATTATAGGTGGACAATACATCTTCCCACCCCAATTGCCAAATGCAAGGGAAAGGTTCTGACCTGAGCACACAGATAACTTCGTCTTCGTTCTCAATTACAGATAACGTAAGGTTCAGTATGGAGGTCAGATTTAATTGTGATATAAGTTCTAAGTTTTGTCTCATTCCAGATGAGTTAGCTATATTGAGCTATAACTGTAGCTGCAACTCAAGCCACTAGATGCTGCTAATAGGTTAACTGGCATTGCAACAGCGCAGATGAATGGACCTATTAACAAATAAGATAGACATTGTATCTTTTTACTCGTAAATGCCCGAAAGCCAATGATTCTTATACTTACCCGCCCTCTTTCTCTACATTACTTACTCTACATCGGTGTGTTTATGGCCTTACGTACATTGGCAGTAAAGTTGCAACTTTTGGGGTTTAGCCTCAGGGTTCATCTCTATTAGCCCTCTGACACATGCCTCCTCCGTGCATTACTCCGTCTCTTCTCTGCAAGGTGTGGCGCAGCCAGGGGTTTAACGCTGCTAAGCAGATGTTTGGAACCAAGAGAGAGGGATGGAAACAGCCTCCGCGCCGGGCCCACATGCACGGGCTGACCTTTAATGATGGAAGTAATGAAGGACTTGAGGCAAAGCAAATGTCATGGCTCTGTGGGACAGAGAGCCTGGGTGGATGAGCTAATAAACCTGTGTCTGTATTGGGAGATGGGGGAATCGAACCGACAGCCCCTCGGAAAGCTTTATTTGTAGAAACACCCCCAATGAATCCCGTTACACTGATAACACTTGAATAATAATTGAATTTCCCCAGTACTTTTAATTGTGTGCGTATGTGTTTATAACAGTGTGAGTGTGAGGTGACCAAAGTGACCTCACCAGATGGGCCTGTGCTGTGCCTCACTTTGACCATGTTTGCTGATGGGATGTTTCCTTAATGTATTTTTAAATTTATTTTTTTCAAGTGTGAGGTAAATGAAAACAAACCCACTGCCACAGAGACTCACCCAGAGTCCATGCCAGCACAGCTGCTCAGGGGGAACACAGAAGCTCTGTCTCCTCTGCACACAGGCCAGACTCACTCGGATCTCTGTCCGTCTGCCTGCCCGTCTCTCTCTCTCTCTCCCTCGGTCTGTATGTCTCTCTATATTAATAAAAATGAAGAAAATAAAGGCAATAACCATTTACTTGAGGTAATAAACATGAGAATGTGAGAGAAACAGGACACAATGATACCGAAGGCCATGCAGCGGCATAAAGGGAAGGACAAAAGGGAGGTTTGAGGGAGGAAAGGAATACAGACAGTGAGCAAACAAGAGAGTCTTTGAAGGCCCTGGCATTTGACAGCAGGGGAGAAAGTCTGAATTCATTTAGCATTCATGAGCAATACAGCTGTCTGGAGCTCAGGTCTTCTTTGAAAGAGTCATTGGTATTTATATTGGTCGTCACTGACAGCCTCAACCTGTACAATTGTGTAAACCTTTTATAAGTAAGTGTTATGTCTACCTAGATAATTATTTGTTATTTTGAAGTGTGAAGCAATGAGTCAGGAATTGATAACTGTTTCTGTCACAAAGTTGAATCATATCTCTATTCCTCTCTCTCTGATGTTATGGGTATTTTTTTTTCATAATTTGTGTTTAATCTCTCTCTCTCTTTCTCTCTCTCTCTCTCCCTCTCTCTCTCTCTCTCTCTCTCTCGATCTCGCTCTCTCTCTCTCTCTCTCTCGATCTCGCTCTTTCTCTCGCTCACTCACTCTTCCTCTCCTCTCCTCTACCCCTCATCTCCTCTCTCCTCTCCCCTCCTCTTCCCTCATCTCCTCTTCTCAGATACAGAGCGCACCTGGATCCAGAGCAGGGGGATGAGTGTATTTTCTGCTCTCAGATTGAGACCCTGGTGCATTTATTTGTTCAGTGTCCTCGGCTGACAGTACTGTTTGAGCTTTTAAAAAGGTGGTTTCAGGGTCTAGGGGAGAATTTTTCTTTATTTTTGGCCCAAAATAATGTGCTCAGAAGAAGAGTTTACACACATTGGTGAACTTTTTATCTGGTTCTGCCAAGTTGGCCATCTGGCTAACACGCAGGAACCGGGCTGGTACCGGAGTGTCGGTTGTGTGGAGCCGGTGCTGGTTCTGAAGGGACTGCTGAAGGCCCGACTGAGGGTGGAACATGCTTATTATCAAATGATGGACAATATGCAGGGCTTCAGTCACATCTGGGCTGTTGGAGGGGTTTTATGCTCTGTGGGGGGGGGGGGGGAGAGAGCTGAATGTAAGCTTCTGATTAGAGAAACACGTTTTCTGGTTGACAGGTTTGTTGTATTTTAGGGATGTTTCTGTTTTGTTTTTGTTTGGTTTTTTTTGCTCTTAAGTGATGATGTGATAGTGATCTGTTTTCTCTTTGCAATGGTGCAATAAAGGGATTTTGAAAACCAAACCTCTCCTCTCCTCTCCACTCCTCTCCTTTCCCCTCCTCCCCCCTCTTGTCTTCTCTTCTCTTCTCTGCTCTCCTCTCCTCTCCTCTCCTCTTCTCTCCTCTTCCCTCCTCTCCTCTCCTCTCCTCTCATCTCCTCTTCCCTCCTCCCCCCTCTTGTCTTCTCTTCTCTTCTCTGCTCTGCTCTCCTCTCCTCTCCTCTCCTCTCCTCTCCTCTCCTTTTCCCTCCTCCCCCCTCTTGTCTTCTCTTCTCTTCTCTGCTCTCCTCTCCTCTCCTCTCCTCTTCCCTCCTCCCCCCTCCTGTCTTCTCTTCTCTTCTCTCCTCTCCTCTTCCCTCCTCCACCCTCCTCTCCCCTTCTCTTCACTCCTCTTCTCTCTACTTCCCTCCTCATGCCTTCTCCCTTGCACCTGGTCGGCCTTACTGTGAGTGGAGCCAGAATCTCTTATGATGCCCAACTGAGTCTCCAACCGGCCTCTCACAGTGGCTTGACCAACCTCCGTTGCTGTTACTTACTATTAGTTGCAGGTGGCGTAGCCACTCTGCTTCTTGCTAAGGTCTTTCATGTGAAATATAGTGCTCCAATTTAATATATATTGTGGCAAGGGGGGGTGTGCAGGGACGTGGCCAGGGCATGGGGCTGTAGGTGAGGAGCCAGGTGCTGTGTGCTCGTTGGTGAAACAGACACAGTTGCAGGAGATGATCATGATTAACAGAGGTAATATATAGGGTGTTCAGTACGAGAGAACCATTTTGTGTTTGCTTGTGGAGTTCTCGTGTGAGTCTCTCTATGGTCAAATTTAAGTTGTTCTGCAACAAACAAAATTGGTCTCTGAATCCACAAATATCAATTGTGGTAATAAACAATGCAGTGCATCTTTAATTTCTTTGCAGCACAATAATTATTTCTGCCATTGTTTTTGCGATTTGTACAACAGTACATACAATACATACAAAGATGGTTCAGGTTGTAAGGTATGACAGTACAGTTCATTAGAAATGACACATTTACACGATGAAGTAACATTGCCTTAACATGAAATAAAAACATGCTGTTGCTTTTGGATGTTCCTCTGCAGGACTTGAATGCCGACATTGACCTTGTTTTTACCGACTTTTGTACTCGCCATTCAGTCAAAAATCATAACTAAAGATGTTGCCTTTTAATCATTTCCAATACAATTCTCCCAGGAGACCGACCGCCTGTTTGCTCTGACCTTCAGCCAAATCCAATCCATGATCAATTATCCCTCTATATACCTGAACTGTAGATTCCGCTTCCACTGACAATGCGTCCGCTCAATAAAAGTGGAGCATGTGCGGTATGTCTCTCAGAGTACTCTTTGGCCTCCTCCTCCATTCTATTCTACATTGAACCCAGTGACATCTCTACTTTGCACGGCATGAAATAAGTTTAAAAAAAAGTGTGAATGACTTCTGACTTGTTAGAAAGAGTTCCTGCAAAGTGTGAAATCGAAAGCCTTTCCCGACACACATGCATACCCGTGTACTCAGGTGCGTACACACACACACACACACACACACACACAAACACACACACACACACACACACACACCCAGACAGACACACACACACACACACACACACACACACACACACACACACACACACACATAAAACGGCATCTTCGGAATGTGTCCTACAAATAAATTTCCCTGTGCAACAGCTGAGTGAGTTGTTTTCATTCTGTATCTCACATGATCCGATGACTAAATCTGCATGTTTACATTCTTAGGAGGTAATGATATCATTTTGGAGTTCACCATCTCTTTCAGATCAGTTTCCATGGTGATAGCAAAGCACATTCTGAGCATTCGGATAATCACAATTAGTAAAGCTATTTCAGACTGAAAGGCCTGTCAACAGATTGTCCAGAATAAATATAGAAAGTATTGAAAATATTTGGGGCAGTTAATCCCTGCAACACGCCGCCCAGGTGGTATTTCTGGGCGCCTCAGATGACCCTTTTCCGGCTTATTACTGTAGTGATCTTCGAAAGTCAACAGATCAAGTTGTCAATCGACTGTAAATATACTTTTACTTTGGATACATTTTCCAAGATAAATCACGCCAGTGAAAATGACAGATGGATTCAACCCACAACCTCATATAGCCTAGTGAAGAAGAGCTTATGATCTGTCCGTTCACCAGAACATCCACCAGAACTCATGTATTGAAAGGATTCATTTATAGGGAATGTGATGTTGACATCACACTATGTGAGGTTTTTCCACACCCTAAAACCAAACCCTAGAACCCAAAATCCAACCCGAAAACTTAACCCTAAACTCAAACACAAACTCTGGAACCAAAATTCAAACATTCGAACCTTACAAAAAGTGCAATACATAATTGAATGCTGCCTAACACATAGATTGCAGACTAATTTCAACCTAGTTTATCTTTTTGATGACCTCTGATCTTAGAGCTGAACTAACCCGCCATAAAGTCACCTGAACTCAAAACAAAGGAATGTTATGCTGCAACTAGAATGTAGATGAAGGGAGTTTTTATTAAGCTATAAAAGGTAGTGGAGGCTTCAAAGAGACACAGCGATTAAGAGAGAGAGAAAGAGACAGGCGTGATCGACAAGGCCACACACACACACACACACACACACACACCTACACACACACACACACACAAACACACACACACACACACACACACACACACACACACACACACACAGACGCACACACACCCAGGCCCCCACCGTAGCCAAATGCCCCTCCACCCCTCCACCCCTCCCGCTAACCATTCACCACCCGCTGCGTCTCACCCCCACCATTCTCCTTCCACAGCCTCTCCTCTTATTCACCTCTCACTCACCAGGCCTCCCCTTAACAGGTCTTCGCCCGCTGCGTCTCATTTCCACTGACCTTTGGCTTCTGCTGTGGACCCCCACATCCCCCCTAACCATAACCCCCCCTTCCCTCCTACGCTTCACCTTAACCGCCCCCCGACGCTGGTTGAGGGGGGGGGGGGGGGGGGGGGGGGGGGGGGGTCTTCCACTAGTGTGAGCCTGGATCCCTGAGCCAGGTCATATTTCCCCACAGGTTCCCTGAGGGGGACCCTGACATCAGGAGACGATCAGGGGAAACAACCACAACCACACATTATGCCGCTCATCAGCACATTCACATTCACATTTTGGAAGCTGCAAGATATCCGATTAAGGGCCTGCTTCTTCACAGAAACAAGGAGCGACCCGGCTCCACACCAGAGCCACTTTAAGCAGCAGGCGGTCTTCCTGAACCACCACGCCTCCACCTCTAGCCCCTGTCTGCAGAACCTCCCCATACACAACAAAAACATAACTTACACCATCACATGCTCCCGACTGCCAAAAACACTCCATGCTCACTGGACTCAAACAGCATATTAGTACAAAGCACTTAGGCACACATGTCACATGCCTTAGAGGATATCAACCTCTTATTGTTTAATTTATTCTCGTTGCAGCTTTATTTCGCGACTCAAGTTTTAATTGGTGTGACTATGTAAGAGATAAAAGGCTATGTTTTATTTATGCTTTTTATATTCTTATTTATTCCAGCACTTATCCTCAACCACTTTGTTTATTTATTATTTGTGTCTTTTGATACTTTAGCCTTTTTATTTTTTCCGGGCTTTTATCAAATTAACCTTTAATTTTACTCATTCAATCATTCCTATTCTGCCTTTTATTCTTATTGATCATTATTTATGACCATTTAGAACACATTTGTTCATCATGATATATTATGTGTGAGAATGTTTGCCTAAATGCATCTCTCCTAGCCAGGTTATTTAACTTGACTGCTCCTTTATAATTGTATTTATTCTTTATTTTACAAGATGTCTATATGGTTGTTTTTCGAAGGACTATCCTTCTGCTAAATCCCACTTAATTCTACACACTGCACCTTTAAACGAAGTCATCTTCTGAATTATTAAGTAAAATAAAAAATAAATAAGAGTTAGACAAACAGATGTGAAAGAAGTTTGAATGTGAGTTGCTTGACATTCTGCCTAGACGAGGGCCGCAAGCTATATTTCTGAGATGTGGCCATGTGGTGAATTAAATCTTTTCTTCATGAGGGTACGGAGAGCCTATGATGGCCCATGTCCCTTCTGGATGCAGATAAGTAGGCTACCAGATGCCCAGACGTACCAGCTGCCATATGACAGGGGATGATCTGGCTTCCAGAGATCTTTCCTTCTCCGTTGTAGAGCAAACAAGGACATTAGTGATGTCAATAAACAGATTATCAAAACAATAGGTTTTAGTAAATAACAATCGACACTTTTCATGGAGTCATCGTCGTAGGACAAACAAAGGTGTCACTCATTAGGCTAATTATGGTTCTGATCTCCAACGTTCTGGTACAGAACTGTACATAAGAGTAAACATACTTGTTAATTATATTTGGAAGGGGTGGAGAAGGAACTATCCTTACAAATGCTCTTAACACATTTACAATTACCTTTATTGCTTTGAACAAAATTCAGACCTTACTGAATGCTGTTTTGAGCATTTTTAAACTAGCGTTACCCAAAGTGATTTCTAATGGATACGTGACATGTTTGTAGAGTGGTTGGTCACTTCTTGACATAGAATGCAAAAATAAATAAATACAACTCAATACAAATACCTGATTTTAGAACTATTTTGCTTTTTATTCACTACCGGCAAATATTGAAGGTGAAAGGAAGTGGGAACTCTTGGAAGGTTAAATTCTTGGCTGTGATGGAAAGGAAACTGATTGTTGACTTGAAACAACACGAGCAACTTGTACAAAATTCCTTCAAAGGCTATATTTTATGTCGCCAGAGCTGAAAAAAATGAGGTTTTTGGTGGATGTTGATTGAAAAGAAACCTGTACAAAACAAAAGATGTCACCAGAGGAGAACTGCGGGAGAACAGCGGCCCGGCCTGTCAGGCATAATTTATTATTCTCCAATATTGAGGAAGGCTTTTTCTCAGTGATGAACAACCCAGACCATCTCCATCTCTGTTGGGAATTCAGGCCGCGGGTACACAGGCTGCTAATGGCATGTTACCCTACCTGTGGTTCATCTCTAATAAACATCTACCTGCAAGGTACATATATTTTATACAGGTTATACAAAAGCATGGCCATTGTATGTAACATATCCACACAACAAACTCCACAAACACTCACTCACACACACACACACACACACACACACACACACACACACACACACAAACACACAAAAGCAGAAACACACGTGCACACAAACACACACACACAGATCACACAAAAGCATTAACACACATGCACACACAGACGAAAGCAGAAACACACACACACACAAACACACACACACACACACACACAAATGCAGGAACACACACGCATACACACATATGTGAAAAAGCACAGAGCAACCTTTATGAAATATTAAATATTAGGAGAACTGTTAACCACAGGAAGCCTCAGTATGGCTTCTGACCATTACACGTGTGTGTGGTACGCGCATGCGGCATGCTTATCTCTATGCTTGTTTATCTTGGCTTCTAATTGCATACAATTGATAACAATAGCAACAAGGAGATTAAAACAAATAGTTGTGGATTCATTAAATATAGATATATCATAGACACAGCACAGCAGTCACACTCAAGTAGAATTTTAATGAAATATCTATATTAATATATATAAATACATTTATATAGAATTACTTTCTGATGCCTACACCAGGTGCTTATCACTTCACCATTACAATCCCCATAACACTGGTATTACTAATTTGGGCGTCGCTGTGCTTGACAAAGGGAGAGATAGTAGGCTACTTGTTCTTATGTTATACTTCCCTCTGGTGGTAGAAATCAGTTTTAGAGTTCATAACCAAATGTATTTAATGGTGTGGAAGCAGATATTCTAATGTGACCAAAATTGGTGAAATATTGCTTTCAAATATTTAAAGAGGAACAAACTAGACCCGGTTATAGCTGCTGCTTTGTAACCAATAAACAAAGGCCCTGTTTAAAGCTTGGCTCTACCGGAGAATTTCGTGAAGAACGTTTTGGAGCTTGTGAACAGATAGTGTATCTGTCATCCGATAAATTCCCATGGGAAAATTAAAACAGCTGGCCAAAAGATGTGCCAAACACCATGGAGGAGCTCCTCAGTGTCTCTGCCAAAAACCAGCCAAAGATTATTAATACTTTGTAATAGCTCAGATTAAACCTGAATATTGAAAACATTGTAATTGGATGAGAACACAAACTAGGGCTTTCATTGATTATAATACTAGTCTAGACCTCTTTTGTCAACAAATGTAAAGAAAAATTTAAATTCAATTTGGTAATATAAGTTTCTGTATTTTTTCTATTGTTGGTTCATTGTGGGGGTTTGTTATAGGAATAATAAAAAACATGAACTTAATTCAGATTAAAATGATATATGCAATAAATCATGGAGGATTCTCCAGAACTCTCCAGAACAAACCTGATGTTGAAACACTGTGTTTGAATAGCGGCTGTGTTGCCTAAGAACTGAGGACGTGTCAGTGAGACATCTGGAGAGAATTACAGTACAATCAAAGTGCCGCGCCAATACTGTACTGCAAAGCGTTTCCTTTTCAAACAGTGACTCTCTGTCTCTGACCCAAGTGAACACTCTTCATTTCCTATTCTCGGTGCTCCGAACAAAATAGACACAACATCGTCCAACATCGTAAAGTTTGCATGACACATGACACGTGTGTATGGCAGAGAGAGAGAAGGAGAGAGAGAGAGAGAGAGACAGAGAGATAGAGAGAGAGAGAGAGAGAGAGAGAGAGAGAGAGAGAGAGAGAGAGAGAGAGAGAGAGAGAGAGCAGAGGAAGACATTGGGAGGGACCGGCGATAAGGTTAATTTAGATCTGGATCCAAAACAGAAAAACACAGAACATTCTGCAACGCCTACCATTACAAAACTTTAGGTAGGCGTTGCACCAGAGACTGCTCTGAGCTGTGTAGAGTTTGACAAGCTGCAGACACAGGGAGTACAACCTTTTCCACTCTGGAAGGATAACTTGGAGACACACTGCAGTGCCAGGGATATCAGCCAGTCACACTGGTGTTGTTTCAGAGCCATCAAGGATGTCCTTCGGCCTGATCGTTCCCATCATCCTGCTGTCTCTGACCTGGTTGGAGTCGGTGAGGGGACAGGGTTCTCCCCAGGAATCCTTCATGGTCCAGTACTTTGAGAGGAGGATGACACACTTGGAGGTAAGTGACACTAGTGGCTACTACACACAACTCCTTCAGGTAGTTGTGTGTAGAATTCCTGTGAAGTGATTTATTTATTTTTAACTTCTAGAGGCAATGTCAAGAGAGCCAACTGGTCAGAGCCTATTCTCTGAGTGTAAAGCGTCCCACTTGAGCGTTGCCTCAGTTTGTTTACATTTTTGTTAAACACACACCATCTGTTTTAGGTGGCTTTAGTCTTGCCATTGTAACCATTTTTTTTTTTTTTTTACTTACATCTTTGTGGTACAGTTTGGGAAACTCTTCTTGTGTTTTTGTCATCCATTCCAGGAACGTCTGAATCAATGTGAGGCGAACGCAGCGACCATGACCCAGAGGTTCTACGACCTCACCTCAGAATTCAGGGGTCAACTTTCCGCTCTCACTGCTGTGAAGTACGCACCACTTAAGAGCTCGATGTATATGACGGACATGGCAAGAGACTGGCTAATATACCAGAGACAGAAATAAATGACTTATGAATTCTTAAAGTGTTTTTGAAATGTGGCAGTGACACTGGCAACATTTCTGACATATAAGTCCCATTGTCCAGAGATGCTAATCACATAAAACAAAAAAACATAAATAAAACAAAATGAAACATTTCAATCAGTTCAACCCAATTCAACTGAAAGAGAAATCCCGCACATGAACGTCTTCCTCAGGTCAGAGGTGCGGTCCCAGATGGAGAGCATGTCGTCGCGAGTGGACCGTGTGGAAGGGGAGCTGGAGTACCTGGAGAACAAGATCCCCGCCCCGCAGAACATCGAGATAGAGGAGGCCCTGCTGGAGCAGCAGGTGATGGACGCAGAGCTGGAGCAGCTCAAGAAGAAAGCCAAGCTCAAACTGAACAATGGTATAGGATGTGTGTGCATTCATGCCTGTGTGTGTGTGTGTGTGTGTGTGTTTTTTTTGTTGTTTATTTTTGCATTGTGTTTAAGTGGAGCCAGTGAAGTTGGTTCAGATAGACAGTGTACAAAGAGACAGACGAAAGGGGAATAACAACAAGGCAAACAATTAACAATAGTGTGGTTGACTGCTCCAAGTGTGAAAGGATAACATCTGGATTACTCTATTTTCCTGTCATTTTGGGTCTAAGTGGCTAATGCAGACAATTTTGGAATTTGGTCCAGTGTTGAGCGAAAGCACTTCAGCCATTGCAGTCGTGAAACTGGCTGCAATGTAACCCTGAGGGCTAAAAGCAGCCATTTATGTCTGCCTCTTAAAGTGCTTATTCTTTGGCACTGATTCAGATTGTTATTAAAAGTGCCATTGGCTGAAGTGCTCCTGCTCAATACCGCTCTCGCAAAAATGATGGGAAAGTGGAGTGGATGGAAAAATCCTGAAATTATCCTTTAATTTAATCTTTTCTGTTAACTGGTGATCCCATCAGTAAAAACATGCACTTGTCCACTTGTTTTTCTGCAGTCATGGTTCATTACACTTCAAATAGGAACGGATATCCTCTATTGTTTTTGCCTGTGGCCCCAGATTGCAGCACTGCCTTGAGTGCAGTCAAGTCCCTGAAGATTGTGAAGAAGGTGGGAGACACCCATGGATCCTGGTTCAAGGACCCTACCCCAGGTTCCTCCAAGGTCAGTCCTTTAAAATTATATTGTAGATTGCGAGAATGTTTTTTTAACACTTTAAATTTATTATGTACTGTTTCAATTTCAAGTTAAGCTCACTAAGAAAATTACTCTATTTGCTTTATTACATATCAAGGGTGTGGGGTCATTGCAATCATAGCTTAATTTAATAAAAGATTATGACACTTTTATTCAAAGCAACTTAAAATAAGTACATTTTTCAGAAGAAAGAAACAACAACAATATATTGCTGTCGGTACAGTAAAGATGTTCATAGAAACAAGTACCTTGCACAATCGCTTGGTTAACCAATTTTCTGTATACAACAAAGATAGCTAGGATAAGATGCTACACAATGCTAATTACTATTTTTAAGTGCCAGGACGTACAAAATACAATACAATACTTAACAATACTTAACAATGCAATACTTAATAGAGATATGTTTGGTTCAACCCCTGTTTGACATGGCGGGTCTGAACCCAAACGGGTTCTCCCAGGTGTACTTCCTCAGCGGTCTGAGAAACGACACCGTCCTGGAGTACGCGTCGGTGAAGAGCTTCACCGAGGGCAGCACCGGACCCAAGGTGGTGAAGCTGCCCTCCCATTGGCAGGGGACCGGTCATGTGGTCTACAAAGGGTTCCTCTACTACCACAAGGCAGACACCCCAAATCAGATAGTGAAGGTGAGTGACATATAACCCCCCATGAATGCCCCCATGGTAACCCCTCTTCATTTTGTAATGTTGTGTGTTGGTGTGTCCACGTCTGACCAGGTGCGCTTGCCCAATGGCACGCATGCAGACACTATGCTGCTACCAGGGGCTGGCCGTCTACCGGCCTACAGTCTGAACCCCAACACCTACCTGGACATGGCCGTGGATGAGCTGGGTCTCTGGATCATCCACGCAGACCCAGACTACGCTGGGAACCTGGTCATCACCAAGCTGGACCCAGGTACACACTCTGTTACAGCCAGAAGTGTAGTGGACTGTTTGTGTGTCTGTGGGTGTTTTTGTGTGTGCGTGTATGTGTGTATGCGTGTCTGTGAGTGTGTAACTATGTGAGAGAAAATTACTGAGAAACAGAGAGATAGAGAGCGAATGTATAAACGAGAGAGAAGAGAAAGTGAGAACGAGAGAGAAAGAGGGGGAGGGAGTTAGAGCAATAGTTAGAGCAAGCTAGAGATTTATAATAACAGAAGAGAGAGAGAGAGAGAGAGAGAGACAGAGAGAGAGAGAGAGAGAGAGAGAGAGAGAGAGAGAGAGAGAGAGAGAGAGAGAGAGAGAGAGAGAGAGAGAGAGAGAGAGAGAGAGAGAGAGAGAGAGAGAGAGAGAGAGAGAGAGAGAGAGAGGATGAATGGGGGACCTCATGCTGCTCCTGTGTGCCTGTGCTCAGCCAGCCTGGCGCTGGAGCACACCTGGGACACGTTGTGCCGGAGCCGTGGGGCTGAGGGGGCCTTCTTGATCTGCGGGACCCTCTATGTGGTGTACAACACGCGGTACGGCGGGCGCTCCAGCGTCCAGTGCCTGTACGACATCCACGACACCATCCACAGGTGGGTTCCAGTGGTGATCCAGCTCTGTTTCGTCTGAATCCATTTCTATTTTTGTTGTATTTATTCACAAAGCGTTTTGACAGAAGCTAAAAATGGATAACAGCAAAACAACTCTGCCTCCATCTTTTCATCATCAAACTTTTTCAACTATGAATAAAACAACAACAAATGATTGACTATCATAGAGGATTACACTTTGAGATGAGAATGGTTTGAGGAACACTACATCTGGAGTTATTTTCCACTGATGTGTCCATCCTGAGTCCAGATGTGCTGTACACAGATCGAAAAAATGCTTGGGATGCTGGGGCAAGCCTATTGGATAAAAGGCCAGTCTGGCCTCCCAAAAGTTGTGTTTTCTTTGGTGAAAATGTTAACAATAGGATGGAAACTGTTGATATTTACCTTCCATTAGGGTAGTATTTCTATTTGGTTTTAAAGTCCTCCAATTGGCTTTATTTTTACACTGGCAGATTTACATGACAAGTTCCACACGTACAGACACATAGACACACACACACACACACACACACACACACACACACACACACACACACACACACACACACACACACACACACACACACACACACACACACACACACACACAGATCCTTCTAGGTTTAGGGGGTGTAGGATTAGGGATACCATGTAAACAAACACATACATTTATATCCATGTAGGCTTATATTGCAGCACATCTTTCATAGCTATACTAACTCTATGCTGTAGATACTGTTTCTAAATAAACATCATTGTTTAAATATGAATGTGATAATGAATGAATAAATATCCTTCAAGAAGCCACACATTGAGACCGATCATCTTGAGTCAATCACGTGTGTTGCAGTGAGGAGAGTCCGGTGCTGTTCTTCCCCAAGCGCTACACCAGCCACACCAGTCTATACTACCACCCTCAAGATAAGCAGCTGTATGCCTGGGATGACGGCTACCAGACCGTATACAAGGTCGAAACACAGAGGAAGGAGGACCAAGTCTCGTTTGGCACCGAATAATCTCATTGATATGTGTGCTACACACGACCATTCTGTGTATTACTACTTCTAACATTTATTAAGAACAACATGTTATTGTACCCGGAGAAATTCAAGAATTGCCTTGAACTATGTCTATGTAGAATAAGTACACCAATAGGCGTACTTATTCTCCACTCTGCTGGCATATTTTGTTACCTACACCTCAATAAAGTTCTTCATCGCTTTTGGATGTCATTTTATGTCTCTCATGTATATTTATTTTTGATAGGTTATCTGCTTTTTGTTATGAATTTATGAGAATAACATTTGACCGTCTTGCAATAATCCGCGAAACATTCGTAATAATCATTATAAACGCTGACCTAGCCATAGCTGATTCTCTCATTCATGCTGTTGACCAATCCCTGCGGTCACATCCCTAGCGGTGACAGATGTGTCGGTCAATCCCGCCCATTTTCGGTTGACTATGACGTCAGGAAGGAGGCGCGGCATGTTTGAATGTTGACAGCAGTAGCTCGCGTGGACACAAAAGTAGCGACCAAGCGTTTATCCGTTTAGCAATTGTCCGTACATTCATACTTGAAAGTGGCCGATTTAACTCTACAATGAGGAGGAGAAGCAGCACTAACGGCAGCAGGAGAAGCTCTATTACGAAACAACGCAGTGATAATCGGTGTTTTGACGAATTCGGTTTTGCCCTAACTAAAAGAAAGGACCAAAAGCTCTATCATCGATGTCACGATTACAGGTGCGGGATTAGGGTCCATTCTGCTCTGTTTTTATAACTTTCTCTCTTTACTCGTACTTCATAATTGGTTTAGTGATTTCCTTTCAGTTGCAGCTATCGTTAATAGACTTACAGTGTCAAACAAATACATAAAAGACCATCAGTCTTCTTCATTCGCTGGCCGAAGTCACTGGGAAATGGAAAATAAACCGTCTCTTAAAATTGACCAAACTAAAACATTGCATCCACTTTATTTATAGTCTATGTATAACTTCTGAGGATTAAATATTTCATTTCGTCATTTGTTCTGCCCTCTAATATATTCATTGACTAATGTTACTACTAGTTGTGGAAAAAAGACTTCAGGGGTCAATTATTTGCATACAAGCAGTGTGTTGTTGTGTCTGCATATATTGTATAATGTTTGATTGTCTTCATTCTTGGGGGGCTGCTTTTCAGGAAACTAGGACATTCTGTTACAATATGGTTGGTATTGTTTGGGATTTCAATTTGGCGTGGTCTTTTCTCAGATACCCCCAGATGAGCCCAGCCAGGGTCAAGGAACTGTGTGAGCTCCTTAGCTACTGGAAGTGCGGCAGCTTCATCTGCAGAAGTCAGGTGAGGGGCTGACTATTTAATGACTCACTTAGTCATTTAATCTTTTTACTTAACCCAAAAGGTAAGTAAATGTCAAGTTAACTCGCATCCTTTAAATTACATCATTTAAATGACATCATTGTGTGATGTCATTT
Organism: Pollachius pollachius; assembly: GCF_949987615.1. NCBI lineage: Eukaryota > Metazoa > Chordata > Actinopteri > Gadiformes > Gadidae > Pollachius > Pollachius pollachius. Next base: position 12,321,945 of record NC_136942.1, read on the forward strand.
ATTTTAGAGTTTTTTTAAATATTTGTTGTGTCTGTTGTGTTTTAAATAAGCTGTTCCTGTGCATGTGTTCCAGATAGAACGCTATATCAGGATGGGTATTCCTCCTAGTTTACGAGGTCGGGTGTGGAAGTGTCTGCTCGGCATTGACAGCCAGAGAGAAACCAGTGACTTTAACTACCAGGTACTGTTTCGTCAAAAGAACCATTTTTGCGTTTAGCACAATGGTTTGTATACATTTTGTTGTATATTGTATGTTGCTTACTTATATCAAGAGTGTGTTTGTTATGAATATCAACTGTATTCTACTTCAAACGTATCTTCAACAGTGTCAGTATCTTAATATATTCAGCGATCGTTTTTATAAAGTGTGATTTCAATTTGAAAAGGGTGTAAATTGTACACATTTATTTTGGGAGACACAAACCAAATCTTTCACAAAATGACAACAATAAAACATCCTTCCGGCAGAGTTGCTTGTCAGAGGTGCGGGGGGCCCTGGTGGACCTGGGGGTCAGTGAGTACGGTGTCCTCTCTGCTATAGCCGCGCTGAGCGACACCCAGAATGACCTTGGATCAACCGATCAGCCGGTTTCCAGTGGCCTGCACCCAGGTTACTCCAGGGAGGACGTCACGCTATTTCGACAGATCGCTCTTGACCTGCGTGAGTAGAGGGACGCTGTTACATGGCGTGTGTGTGTGTGTGTGTGTGTGTGTGTGTGTGTGTGTGTGTACGCTTGTTGTCAATATGTTTGTGTTTGCATGGTTTCAAGGATGAAGGGAGGGGTACGAGGCAGATGCGCAAACAATTTAAGTAGCAATATGTCAAATTTCAGTCGTACAATATGAGTAACAGTGTATTCAATAGTATCTGAAGCTGTGATGATTCCCCAGAGCGTTCGTTCCCGTCCCACCGCTCCCTGATGGGGGACAGTCCTGAGGCCATCGAGGGTCAGGCCAAACTCTTCAGGGTCCTCATCGCCTATGCCAAGTACAACCCAAAGATCGGATACAGCCAAGGTGGAAAGGCAGATTAGTTTATTCATATTTTATTCAATCTATGAGTGGGTATCCATACACAGAAGTTTGTATGTATTTGCGTACATCTCAGTAAATCACAGTAAATCACAGCTCTTGTTAAGCTGCAGTATAAACTTTAACCACTGGAGGCCAGCAGAGGGCTAAAGTTGAATCAGTAACAATGGGGATTATCATGAGCCATTGCAGCCATTGAGTTCAGTAAACCAAATTCACTATTTTTTTCCAATATAAATCTGGGTTGGTTGCTGTAACCATACTTCCACACCTTCCATTGTTGACGTTATACAAAATGTGTCACTGAGCATCTGCGTGTGTGTTGTATTTCCCCTCCAGGGATGTCCTACCTAGCTGCAGTGCTGCTGATGCAGTTGGGAGAGGAAGAAACCTTCTGGGCCCTGGTGGTTCTGCTGGATAAGCCCAAATACCTGGCCCAGCTGTTTGACCTCAACCTCACCGAGTAAGGCTGCCCTTAAGCTCCATTGCCAAAACAACAGCAGACAGAATTAGACGTGCCTGATGGTAGAACGCACGATGAGCTCAAAAGTCAACATTATAAATAGCCACTGGTTTTTTGTTGTTTTGCATGCAATTAAGGTAACTTGTGTATTGGATAAGGTACTGTAAAATGTGATTGGCTGCTGCACAAGACTAATAATGACCATCTTGTATTTTGTCCAATAAGGGTCCAGCATCAAGTGAAGGTGATTCATTATTTCCTGAAGCATAGGAAGCCACAGCTCTCACAGCACTTGGTAAGTAGTATTCCAGGTGGCTATATGTAAGACCAGCTTTGTTAATTGTTCAAATGTATGTATTCATAAGCTAAAGATATCCACTGTGCGTTTGTTACACATAGGGTTTATCTGGGAAGGGCATTGAGACATTTTTTTAGAGATGGCATCCTTTTAATAGACCAGTCAACAAAGCAGTCACTCCAACTTTTAATCTGTGTATCCTGGTGTAAAGGTAATTAATAATGAGGAATTTCAGGTAGATCTATGTAAGGGGGACTTCACAGGCCTTTGAGTGCTCTTCTGACCCAGTTATAACCAAGTGACGAGAAGTTCATCCACCCTTAGGGGCCTCTGTGGCATCTATCATCAGATGGGCCCCGTTTCTGCTGTCATCTACTCTATTTCTCGCATAGAAACAACCCCTACCTTTCTACCCAGCCACCCAACAATTGTGTCTTCAGTGTGGTTCCACTGGAAAACACACACACACACAAACACATAGTCACACACACACATGCACGTGGACATGTACACCACACACTCACTCTATTCACACACTCATCTCTACTCTCTTATCTCCCATCATTTGTGCTGCTTGAATGTGTTGAACGGGGTAGTGCCTCACAACAAGACGGCAATCGGCCTTTTCCCCACTGATATACACCCACACTCAAATAGGTAAAACCTATGTAGAGACATTTGTAGAACCTATGGTTGCTGGCTATATTATGGTATTACATTTTAATTTTAATGAAGCTATTATGTTAAATATGTTAAATATTGAGGAGGAATTATGATTAATGCAAAAGGGACATATCTTTCAAAGCAATGGATTGGCTTAATCTCCCTTTTGTTGTTTCGATGCATTGACTTCTACTAATAATGATGACAAACACATATTGTTTGAATATAGTGATTGTTCACAAGTCGCTCCTGCTAAATGATTCCTAGTTGAATGTATAATAATTGGGATGGGCAAATAAACCAAATCCCGTGCAACAGAACAATGTCTGTCTGAATGCCTACTCTACTCTGTGATCCAGGAGTCCATGGGTGTGTCCTCGGTGCATTTCATCATGCCCTGGCTGCTGACCCTCTTTACCTCTCTGCCCTGCTGGGACTCTGTGCTTGCCGTATGGGACCTCATCATGCTCAATGGTAGACCAACACGTCTCAATACAGGGCCTAAAGCCTTGTGTTTAATGTAATGTGATGCCCAAAGCACATGGCTGTGTCTAGACGGCTATAATTGTTCAGAATGTACACGTCCAAAATGTTGGATATTGCGAAGCAAGCCGAAAAAATTCAAGCTCTGTTCAAACAATATGATTCTATTTCTTCTTCGGGTCGGTGGACATTTAAGGACTGATGTTCACGGTCTGTGGGCTTTGGGCTACAGAACCCATCTTGTGGGAAAGCAGAATGTAAATCCCTTTTTTGTGTGTGTGTGTCCAGGTGTGTGTGTGGTGTTTCAGACCTCTCTGGCCATCATGGAGCTCCTGGAGCCTCTTCTGCTGGTTCTGAATGACGAGACCGCGGTGCTGCCACTGCTGCTCAGACTGCCTGTCAACATGTGGGTAACGCATATTGACTCTATTGAAAGGAATTTGGCCATTATTTAAATCATGCAATACTTTGAATAACTAATAGTGTGGCGTTAGACACTTGTTTTTGTTTACGTTGTTTTTGTGTGTGTACACAAAAACTAATCCTTTTTGGGAATGTGCATCCCACTTCCTTGCAAAACAAGTCAAACGTTTTTGTCGTTCCTTCAATAGAACTCCAGGCAGCTCATGAATATCAATCGGCTCATCAGCCTTCCCAGACGAGACATGTTTGGGACATCAAGCCTTTTCCCAGAAGAAGGAGAAGTCTCATTGTATGGCTGTGGTTGTGATTTGCTTCTCGTCTATGTTTGGATTAAGCATCCTTTTATGCTAAGCTGGTGTTTCCTCCGTGGCGGCTCCCATTGAGCAGGCAGTCGGACCCCCCACTGTCCTCCCACCCCTCAATGTGTTGAATATAAACGTCACATGCCCCCGGACATGTTTGGTTGTCATGGAGCTGTTGTTATGGCAACCCCAAGGGGTCACCGGGTTTGTGCGTACGGCAAGTGCGTCCGTGACTGCCCGGTCACCGTTGCTTATTAAAGTCCCCTTTATCATATTTGTTTTAACTACTAATCTCCTTACAAGTGCTTTGTAATTCGGCACACATACGGTGTGAGGCGAGTGTGGAGTAGTTAGAGCAGTTGGAGTTGGTGTAGTAGATACACCATCTACTGCAGGTGGAGTTGGTGTAGTAGATACACCATCTACTGCAGGTGGAGTTGGTGTAGTAGATACACCATCTACTGCAGGTGGAGTTGGTGTAGTAGATACACCATCTACTGCAGGTGGAGTTGGTGTAGTAGATACACCATCTACTGCAGGTGGAGTTGGTGTAGTAGATACACCATCTACTGCAGGTGGAGTTGGTGTAGTAGATACACCATCTACTGCAGGTGGAGTTGGTGTAGTAGATGCACCATCTACTGCAGGTGGAGAAGGTGGCCCCTCAAGTTTGTGTGCCTTGGATCAGGACCAGTCAGGTGCTGGGCCGTTTGACTCCTTCGCGACATTGTGATAAAACACGTCATGTTCAATAGACACGCAATGCCCGAGTTAGAACTTTGGGTTGAGAAGGACAAACCTTGTTTGGCGTAGTTATAAATGGTAATCAAATGAGACACAAATCCAATTCTACCTCTCTACTAGACCAGATTTGAAGATTATGCTCCCTTATCCTTTATACCTGCACTTTGTCACGCGTCAGTTTGTCCAAACAATGTTCGTGACTTTATATCCACAGATTAAATGGTTTTAAAAGAAGATTCCTGAGTTGATTCAGATGTGGGTGGATGGGTTTGAGTTCATTGTTCCTGTTAAGACTTGGTTAAAGAAGAGCTAAAATCTCAAAGCATTCTGGGAAGGAGCTTCAGCCTTTTACGAGAAGACGAGATGCAGACAGCTTCCGTCAGCATGGATTCAGGAAGATTAGACCATTAACAAATCACCTGACCTTAAAGAGTAGGCCACTTCTTGGAACAACTGTATCATGCACCTTGTAAAGGCACTTTCCACACTTAATCTAAGTTATTGCAGTTGTGAACCCTGTGATGAGACGGACTGTTGTGTTGCTGTGCTTGTTGGTGCGGCAAAGCCATCACCCATGTGGGCGGTTGCCAAGGAGCTGCTATCTGAGCTCCTTCACATCCTGGCCGCCTGGCCTTGGCACTGCTGCCATGACCTGGTCATGAGTCAACGTGGCTAAGTGGTTTCCCAGCCTCGTGGGCCTGATCACTTTACAGTGGGAAGATTCTGCTGAGGAAGGCCCAAACCCAAAGGGAAGGCAACAAGGCTGGGTTGTACGTTGTTGGGTCAGCGGGTGCATTACCAGAGGTCTTGAGGTGAAGGAGTAAATACTTTTCCCGGTCTCTTTGAACGTCTTTGCTTGTGATGCGAGTTGGTGAAGTCTCTCCTGTTCTGATTAGTGATTGGTTAAGACGGCTTATTCATCCAGCCCTTTCTTTTTTATCAAGCTGTCAATCAGCTGTCATCTGCATGCCTTTGGCTACAACAATAACCCCAACCCTCTGACTACGAACTACAACCAAAGAAAGAAAGATTCTCCCCCCTCCTCGGTCTCTATGGGAAAGCTATTTAAAAGATATGTAACAAACGTGACTATCTCTATCTACCTACATTCCCCCTCATCTCCGATCAATCACATACATTCCACACATAGTACACAAAACTACAACACGTATGCACGTATAGCTCAATGCTAGTTCGCCGTTGGTATGTTTTTTGTTTGTGACTAGACGACACAGAATAAGCACATCAGCGCAAACAGTTTGCGTAAAATGCGTCTGGACGCAGTGGAATGACAGAATCTCTCGTAAAGGAACAAACAAAATGGTCCTCTGGCAACGATGCATAGCAGCACAACTTCCATGCACTGATCTCCCCTTGTCGTAGTCCTTTACTCCTTACCCCCCCCCCCCCCCCCCCCCCCCACTGCCTGGCCTTCTTCATCTATTCATCCCCCCTGACACTGTGTTATTCTGCTGGGTTTGACACAGCATTTGTTTACTCTGAACTGACACAGTCAGCTCCTCTACTTGCTGTCCTTTTGTTTTGTTATAAACAAAACTACTAGGGCAGAATTGTATGGATGCCGAGCGTTGTAGTTTTATTGATCTGAACAATTCAATCTCACACACTCCTGTTGTTTACAACAAAAAATGATGCAGTTGCTTCTGTGGCTCTCTACTTTCCGGCCTCAGACTGCTTATACAATGGACTCACAAATGTCATTTCATGTCCTAAACGGAAGCGGATCCATCCTGAAGGGTTCCGGACATCCCTTCCTTATTACCCAAGTCCCTGCTGCGTGATGGCTCCCTCTCTTTTCTCTGGCTCTCCATGTGCTCGATCACCCGCCGCGAACATCCATCTCAATTTCCGTGGGATGCAGTTTGTCACAATCCAGTAGACGGAACAGCTCAAGCGTGTAAGCTATCCTCGTTACACATCATGGATTTTAATCATCATCTGTTCCTCCCCTGCTCGTCTGCCGTCGGCACACCCATGCCTCCCGTATTCAAACTTTCCCACAGTGCTCCCTTCTCCAACCCTCACTTGTGATTGGCGATGCTTCCTTCTTTCTCTCTCTCTCTGCGTTTCCTTGCTCATTTTCGGTGTCTCTCTGTCTTACTCCCGCCCGGCAGTGCCCAGTACTCCGTTTTGGTGCCGGCCCTATGGAGAACCGAGGTCCAAGACTGGGAGATAAAGTGCATGAGCAGCCTGGTGCTGGACGACACACTGCATGGACCTGCTGCTGGTACGTGTATGCACGCACGCTCACACACAGTCTCCCAATCACTCAACCACACACACACACACACACACGTTCGTACTCAGTGAACACAGTGGGTACTCGTTGTACAGAGGGGGTACGGGCTGAGGCCGACAATGGAGACGGCTCGGCATCAAACGCCGGTAACTCAAGTCCTACCTCAAGCACTTAACCCGGTAGTTTCCATCACACTGGGCCTGGTTGTTGTTAATTTGTTGTTGAGCCCCCCCCCCCCCCCCCCCCCCCCCCTCCTGCCACTGGGCCTGGACCTCCGGGAGGACGACATGGCGTCGTCGTCTCCAGGCTTCCTAGACAAAGGAGGAGCACAGTCAGCCTCTGTCTCGCTCCTTGTTCCCTCATTCAGGCCCTGCTTGCTGGCACACATGCTTGGCCAAGAGTGCTGGCCACTTCTTCGATTACAGGCCCATCGGTTCAGCTTTCACAAAAGGGGCCCCCTTTTTTTTTTCTTTTTTTTTTGCACCTTATTTATTAGATGTGTATCCCTTCGCATTTTTATATTTCTTGTCTGCATATTTCTTGTCTTCAGTTGTCAAAGGTCATCGCAGTACACAAATCAGTGCCGTATTTTCCTGCGATTTTAAATGGTACACTGCCATACTTTTGAGGTTTGTGTTCAACTCCCTGTACAACATCCATAAATAGATCAAATATGCTTATTTTTAAAGAGAGTCGTGGTGGTTCATCTTTAAAAGATCAGTAAAGTTTGTGTGTGTGTGTGTGTTATACAGATTCCCAGGCCACAAAGATGAGTCACAGTGCTGTTGATATTTGTATTCATTTATGTAAATGTGTGCATGCATCTGTGCATATGGGGCCCCAGTGAAGGGATAGAGATGACAGCCAAGAGTCAGTTGCTCTTTCGAAGAGAAGGACATTTTGTAGATTTAGTCCTGGAGACTTAAACACCGACCAGTGTGTGGTGTTAAATCCATTGCACTGGCATTGTGTGTGTGGGTGTATGCATGTGTGCGCATGTGTGCCAGTAAGGATGACTCATCCACTTTTCCAGGTCTGTCAGACAGTCTAGCCCCCGGCTCGGCAGGTAGAGAGAAAGGAGCTGATTCACTCCAATGACCCCCATCAGTCTCTTTCTTGCTTGCTCTCCAAACCCCCCTTCTCTCTCTCGTCTTCTACCCCCCCTTCACTCTCTCTGTGTCTGTCTGCTCTCTCTCTGTCTGGCTTTATATTTCTCTCTCTCTCTTTCTGCTCTCTCTGTCTGGCTTTATATTTCTCACTCTCTCTTTCTGCTCTCTCTGTCTGGCTTTATACTTCTCACTCTCTCTTTCTGCTCTCTCTGTCTGGCTTTATATTTCTCACTCTCTCTTTCTGCTCTCTCTGTCTGGCTTTATATTTCTCACTCTCTCTTTCTGCTCTCTCTGAGGCTTTTTTCTTCTCACTCGGTCTTCTCTGTCCCCCATACCTTCTCTGTCTCTCTTGCCTTCCCTGTCTCTCAGGCTTTCTCTGTCTCTCAGGCTTTCTCTGTCTCTCAGGCTTTCTCTGTGTCTCAGGCCTTCTCTGCTCCCCAGAACTTCCCTTGCTCTATCTTTCTCGAACGTCATTCAACACATCCCAAAAAATGTTCAATGTTAAAATAGCCATGAGTGGCTTTCTCAATAAATCTTGGTCGGCACCTGCTGCTAGTATATTAGAGCTGTCGTCTAAGATGCAATGTTGCTTGAGTGGCTTGTGATTAACACGGCAGTCCCCAACGTTTGGAGAGCAAACGCAATCAATCATAATTTAAGCTCCGTCAGGATATCCTTCGGCCCATTTGTTGCCAGGACAAAGTCTGTCACCTCTGCTTTGCAATTAAAAGCCTGTTTTGGAATAATTAAAAAAAAAGGTGAATAATTTAACTGGAGCAGATGGTCAAGATAATTCCTGGTGGACTATTTTAATCGAAGTAAAATAACAAACCCCCAATATGTTTTCATTATAAAAAGTGTTATTAATTGCATTTATTCCAATATTCATTTTGATTACAATATTAAAGAGCCAGTGAACTCAAAGCACTTTCTTTTTGTTTTAAATGTGGTCATCTTTCTTATATGATCGTCAACATAGGAATTTATGCCATTTTATCACTGTTACTAAAATAAGTCCCCAATTTCGAGAAAAAAGGGGTGTTTTTTCTTCCCAAAACGCTATGTAAATGTTCAGCTCTGCTGAATACACAGGTGGCGTTCTTTTCATGACGTTGGACACATGACGTCTCTTTCTGTCTCTATTCTGCCCCTTGATTGTCAGACTGCCGTTTCTGAAGTAGTCTGACGTCACAACCAAGGGGCACGGCTGGCGTGGTTTGTGTGGACCTGTGGAGCTCTGTCTGGGCAGCAGTTTATTTTATGTCCACGTCCGAGTGAGGGTTATGCTTCCCGGACCCCTATAGTATAACGCTATGGTGGGCGGAGGTATCATAAAGTTGGCGTGGGTCGTAACCATTGGGACAACACCCCACCTATTTCCTAGAACTTAGTGATTGAATTCCATCTGTAACAGTGGGCTCACTGGCTCTTTAATATTACATTGTCTTGTTCCATTTTATGCTGGCTGCTTTAAATAGATTACAATTTTTGTGTAAATGTTTTGCCCCAAGTACACCACGCTTACGGCAAAATGTGGTCTTCCTGAACTTAACCCACTCAAATCAGCCAGAATAATATTTTCTAAGAGCAAGAAGGAATGGCAGCAAGGAAACCCTGGCTGTTTTCCAGTTGAGTAAGTGGGTGTTTTGGGGCAGGGGAGCAGGTGTATGCTTAGTCAGGTTTAGGTATGGGTTCTCGCATCTTCTGGTTCAGACTGCTGCTTCCTCCAACCTTTAGAGAGACCTTGTGGTCTCTCTAAAGCCTCTTCTATCTTTATTTTTCTAGTCTTGCTCTACAGCCCTCTACCTGTATTTCTCTAGTCTCTCTCTATAGCTCTCTTCCTTTATTCCTCTAGTCTCTCTCTATAGCTATCTTCCCTTATTCATCTAGTCTCTCTCTATAGCTATCTTCCCTTATTCCTCTAGTCTCTCTCTATAGCTATCCTCTCTTATTCCTCTCGTCTCTCTCTAAAGCTCTCTTCCTTTATTTATCCAGTCTCTCTCTAAAGCCCTCTTCCTTTCATCTTTTCAGTCTTCTTTCACCTTACCTTTCTCACCTTCCTCTCCGTTACATTTTATCAATTTGACCCCTGCTTTAATTAAGCTACCTGTCTCTCTTCCTCCGAGCTGTAGCTCTGCCCTTGTTTAATGGCCACTTATTTTCTTTGAAATATGCCCTGGCCTCAATTTTCGTGTGTTTTCACCAACCCCCTCCTGCTCCCCCCGGTCACCCATCCACCCACCCTACCTTTGGCCTTCTGTGTCTTTGTTCTTCTCCATGTCCTTGCTCCCTATGTCTCACCCCCCTCCCCCAGCCTTTCTTCTCCCTTCTTCTGTTCCCTGGCCACTGGTAGCAGATGCCGGTGTCCTGTTCCTCCTCAGCGGGCCTCTGTGGTACCGGGTTGTGTTGTCTTGCTGGCTGCCAGGACCCAGTGAAGTGACTCAGCATACAGCCGGCTCCATGTCCCTGTGCAACCTCTTGTATGATGCATTACTGTCTGCTGTGCTTGCATAGCAGTGCTTTTTGTACCTGTAATTTCAGCACTGCAGGATGTATTTCCTCTCCATAATTGTTTCTCTTTTTTTATTATTCCAAGAGTGGGTTTCTCTCTCTCTGTCTCCCTCTCTCCATGCCGCTCTCTTCTTTTATCACTGCCTTATATACAGCATTATTGACCTCAGCCCATCTGTCGTCTGGTTGTTTTGCTAGGCTGCACAGGGTGTGTGTGTGTTTGATTGAAGGAATATATGTGAAGAAGGCATCCACATATTCAAACCTTTTGTCTAAATAAGGTCATCCTGAACAGTAGCAAGCCAGGTACAGAGCAAGCTTGGTGACATTTTTGCCCTATTCCCTTTACAGGAAACTGTTTGCACTTCCAGCAATCAGTGTTGGTTGTTAATCCTTTTAGAGATTTCTCTGAGGGTGGGTTCGGGTTTAAAGGTGAAGTGGATGAGAAGGTCTTGTTGCAAGGTCAGGTTAAAATGTAAGATGATGGAGTGTCAGGATAGGCCAGGACCTATGGGCAACACACACGTACAAACACCCACCTACAAAGATTGACATGGCAAAAATCTGTGATTGTAGGCTCAGAACAAGTCTGTGTCCCCTAGAGACAAAGAGACATTTATTTTACTTTTCTGTCCAGACAAGATGTTGGCGTTCCTCTAAATCCCTCCACCATTACCCCAGTACTTGACTCCAGTGTTCAGTTTGGTGAGTCTATAGGTCACTGATGAAGTCACTGATGTCCTCGGCAGTTTCCAGTTTCACAACATTCAGCCTGATCCTATCCGTTTCAGCAAGGGCTTCTGGATACGTTTGATGGGAGTACATAGTTACAGATATTAAATCAGAGGATATAGACAGAGTAAAAAAGAAAAATGCTGATAATATTCAACCATGTGTACTCTGGAAAGAATCAGGTGGTGATGACACTCTGTCGAAGAGCATATATGAATGATGTTAAGCTTCTTGTTCTGATGTAGATAATCTGTGTGCGTGTTTAGTGAGTTACCTTTATGACGTTATGTTTGCTGCACATTTCCAATGCTGCTTATCTCATGCGATACAAAGCTGTATTTCCTTATCTTATCAACGAGCAGGACAGTACGCTGGTATAGGGCAAACGATAACGCCAATCAAGGTAGCAAAGTGATTTATTTCCTTTGCTTTTTAGTTCAGAGATTATAGCCGGTGGACGTATGTCATGTTTCTTCTAGTCGTTGTGCTCCGAGGGCCACAGCAGAGGCCAAAGAGAGTCTCTTAGTCCAAGAGGAATGTCACCTTTCTAACCTGGATAAGCCGTGCTAGCCTTCAGCACTTAGCCCGCTTATGACCCCTTGCTTTCTAGTAATATTTGGTCTCCGGAGGGCCCTGCCTCCCACCCGTGCTTCCACCCATTAAGTCTCCTGGCCTGAGTGGTCTTCCACCTGGCTAAGTGTATTCTCTGAGTACCAGGGTGTCCTTTTGCCCTCGTCTGAAACCAGGAATACAAATCCTCCTGAGAGGGTCATGTGGTCCGTGTAACTCGAATAACTTGTCCTTTCCTTTAAGAAAGCCGGAGAAAGTGAACTGACTATTTTTAACACCTTTTTAAAAATAGACCGCAAGTCTCTGCAGGTATCCTCCGATTTTATATTTTCTCTGAGGGAAAGATAGATATTCTTCTAGGGAATGCTTGACTTCCTGAAGGACTAAGCCTGGTCACAGTGTGGGTCTTATAGTCTGCTTTCAACCAACGGTACAAGCTAAGCTTTCAGTTCATCTCCCTTGAGTAAAAGGGGTTCTGGAACTTGTATGCACAGTATCCATTTATTGTAGAAAAAAAATGGATGGCCCACATTTTAGCAAACTATAAAATGGGCTTGATGGTTAATTCTACCTTGTCTTGATTAACAGACGAAAATAAAGAAAGTGGAGGAACACAAAATGAGCTTGCGATTCAGGATTCAATTCACTGCTGCTTTGCTCAGAGGACCACGACCCACCACTGTAACAGTGGATCTTGGAGAACCATCTGGGGAGAACAACAGTGTTGCTTGCCATTAGGCAGCCGGTAAACGTGAATTTCTGTTCACAGCCAGTGCCTAATTAGGCAGATTTACTAGTGAACTGAATTAATGAGTTATTATTTTATATTCAATGTGTAGTCGCTGAGATAATAGTTTGCAGATACAAATAGAGATGTTTCATTGGTGATACTCATTTCAAGAACTGCAAGATTTACAATCAATGTAAATCCTCCATTTAGGGTTAGGACTAGGAATTTGGTTTATTACATAAAAAAATAGTTTGTCCAAAGGATTAGCTAGTTTGCAATAGAAAGAAAAGAGTTCCTCCGATTTAAATCTACCAAGATTTCTTTGGTTGATTAAAGCCCTACTGCCCAATTTTCTCAAATATTGCCAGCAAACGGAACAGTTCCACAAGTTTCCAGTTTGTTGTCGTTAATATACATATATTATTATATGTTGCTGTACAACCTCTGTAGCAAGCTTTGACCAAACAAGGAAGGAATGCAACTTTACAGTTTATCTCCATAAAGTAATTATATACACTTGCTCATTGTTTGACAGGGTGATGGCAGAGAAAGAACCTTGTTATGCTGTGTTTTGTCATCAGTATCAATGACAGGGAAATTATTATAAAATATTTAAAGAGCTGAAATTAGAGGGCCCAGGATCCATTTTTAGATTGTACGTCACTAGTTTTGACAGGGCTAATCACAGTGCTTAGTCAAGAAGTGCTTAAGTTGAGGTCCTTTCTTCTTTGCTGAACATTTCCTTTTGGAACTTGGCTCCTTTTTTCTTTTTTTCTGATCAACCCCCTCCTTAAGGCTTACTGCTAATAGACCAGAATCCCTGTTGGACCTTTGCTCCCTCTGGGGCTGAACTTTGACCTTGCAGTATGCCTTCAGGCCCATTAACTTGCAGGTGTTGAATAAACGGGCTATGGTCGGGTTCAAACATCATAGGCCATCACCAGGGATCCATCGGCAAACTCCACCGGGTTCCCTCACACTATTCTCCTACTCCTGTTCCTACTCTGTCTTTCTTCCTCTTTGTTCTCTCCCTTCCTCCTGCCACTACTTCCCTCTACATGTATTTCCACCTGCTTCCTCATGACCATCCATACTTCCTCCTTGTTGCAGTCCCTTCCAGCCTTCCTTCCTTCCTTCCTTCCAATCCCCCTCGATCTCCCTCCATCCTCCTTCTTCCCTTGCCCTTCCATTGTCCCTAGAAGGTCATCGTGTATATGTGGGTTCTAACTGTAAAAGTTATATTGTTTGTCTGGTTAAGTTTTCATTCATTCATTAATATCAGAATATGACCTATGTTCTTTGCAAAATCTGTTTCTTAAAGTCCTAGACAACACAAACATACCAATGTAATGCAGCCAACGGGCAAACCCGACGGTAAGGAAGCTGCTGCCAAGGACCTGATTAATGAGACCCAATGCAGGGGATTAGGTTTGTATCCTAAGCTAAGCTATTATGAGCAAGCATGATTGTGCTGCTAAGTTTGGGCCTTCCTGAACACCAGAGAGTTGTGTGTGTGTGTGTGTGTGTGTGTGTGTGTGTGTGTGTGTGTGTGTGTGTGTGTGTGTGGGGGGGGGGGGGGTGGGGGGGGGGGAGGGGGGGGGGGGGGGGTGATGCACTTTGTCTGTGATGACAGGATAATGAATCGTTACAATCTTTGATGTAATCAGCATGGTGAAGATCAGATAATTATGCTGATTGCACTCCTCTCACTTGTCAGTCTGCCCCATAACTTGTGTGGACCACAACGTTCTCTGCTCACAACATCGCTCAAGGTTACCCAGGATTCATGAAACCTTTCCTTCACCCCGTGCCTTACTCTGGATCCCAGTGGAATCTACCATGCCCACTGTTCATGGTTTACTATACAGCCAAAAAAAACCCACTTCTGTTTTGGTTTTGTAGTGGCTGTTATTCCTTTTTCCATTTGTTCCCACACATAGGCCTGGTATAGAGTTTCCTGTAGCTCAAGAAAAACATGCTCCTGGCCACGCTAGGAACGGTTGCTAGGTGAAGCTCACTACTTTGAACATTGTTGCTTCCCATCTACAGTTGACTCAACAAGTTCCATTGTAAAACCCTTTTACTGTGTTCACTTGTTTGTTAGTGCTGGTGTCCTTGTGCGTCATTGTGTAAATGTGAGGGGCGAAAAGGGGCCTTGCGCCTCTGTGTGTGTACATGCCCTTTGACCCTATCAATGGCAGTGCAGTGCTCCCGTTTGCTTAGTTTCTTCTTTAGCCTCTTATCTTCTTTCCTCCTACTGTTGACTCCTCACCTCCCATAGCATCTCAGAGTCCTGGAACTGGTTGAACTCCCCAGCACACAGACAGACAGACAGACAGACAGAGTCACACACACAAACACAGACAGACAGAGTCACACTTAAAGAGGGCATGCAATTCAATGCATATTCCCTCTGTCGTGTAGGTTATACTTGCTCCTTTTCCGGCCCATCTCCCTCTTTCTTTTTGAGTTTCCAGACTGCACAAAGCAGCGGGGGTCCACGCTGGCACCCACCCTGTGTATTGTCGTCACCGTTCGTGGTGTTTCGGAACGAGTCACAGCCTCAGTGTCAACCCTGGTGTATCCCGTGTCTCTGGATGTTTTTCTAGCACACGTGAACGTGTGTGTCAGCAGGTGATAAGAAGAGCAGAAATGTCCTCCTGTAGTAAGACCGCAATCCAGCCTTCAATCATATAATGGGAAGAATAAGACTAAGTGAGCTCTTTTCTCAGTTGGTTCAGTGCTGTGGAACTCGTATGTTTTTGACTTGCATGCAAGGTCATTCAGCATTTTAGTAACCCCTAGTCAAGCTGTCCACCTTCAAAGTTAGATAAGTCTTTGAAGCAGGAGCATCTTTGATGTTGGAGAGACTGATAAGATCGCTGCACGTCCACAGCCTCAGCCTGTCTGAGTGTGTATTTGTCTGTTTGCCTGTGTGTGTGTGTGTGTGTGTGTGTGTGTGTGTGTGTGTGTGTGTGTGTGTGTGTGTGTGTGTGTGTGTGTGTGTGTGTGTGTGTGTGTGTGTGTGTGTGCTATGTTTGTGTATGTGTGGTTAGGGTGTGTTTAACCTTGGTTTCTCAGATTAAGGGTATAGCTTGTAAGAATCGTGAAAACTGAACAGGATTCGACTCAACAAAACACAGGTGAACTCAAAAGGCGTTAAGATTCAGATTAAGCAATTTGCTGCAACATATTATGCTACTGTTGAAAAGTCAGTACATTACCATTGTGTCATTTTGCCAGAAAGGTAATGAGATCAAGCCCATATATTCTTACTCTGTAGGCCAAAAACTCAAACTCCGAGCATAAATGCCTAGTTTGAATGTTTATCATAATCAAATTAATAATACATAATAAAGGGTTTCTGTATTAATAGTCTCCAAAGGGATATGCGGTGCATGTTTCCCTGACTGTGCGTATGAGCGGTTCTACACAGTAAGTCACCAAGCAGCCCAGCAAATCTGTAGTTCTGCTGATTAGGTGCCCACGTTATCTCCCCATACAAACACACGTCTTGCCTCTCTACACACTCCAACGATGATTATTCACTCACCCCACCCCTCTCTTTTCCTGCCTTTCTCTCTTCTTGCTCTCTTTCCTCTCCTTCCTCTTTGCCTCACTCTCTCCCTCTCACTGTGGCCTATCTCACCTGCCCTCTGCCCGGGCTGTGTCATGGAAACAGCCGAGCGGCCCCTTTGTGTTGTTAGACCGTACGCTAATCACCAGGAAGGATGTAGGGAACGCAACGTAGGGCTGCCAGGTTCATACAGTGGGCAGAAAGCAAGCAAAACAAGGAGGGAGCCAGAGTCTCCTCGTCCACGGTCGCCTGCTGCCGCGCTGGGAGACGGAGACTCAATAAAAAGGTTACAGCGTTTGATATCAATACACTTATATAAACATTTCTAAATCAATGATCCCAGGCACACATTTTTTAATTCAGAGGCTGTCCAGAAGAATTGTATTCTTCTCAACACACACACACACACACACACACACACACACACACACACACACACACACACACACACACACACACACACACCCCTTTTAAGACCTGTGTAAACCAGGCTCAGCGTTTTAGCATTGAGAGCATAGCACATTCAGTCTTTTCATTCTTTTAGAACATAATCTCTCAGCACTTTAGAGCTACTGTCGAGCTCATTGTCTGCGATCTGGCCGCCGGGCCGCTGGTTCTGCTGAGAGCAGCCTTGTACAGCAGCTGATACGGCTTCTCTCTTACAGGTGTTCCAATGCCCCGACCCATCCTCTACCCCAAAAGCACAGCGCTGGGTGCTTCAAACGCACAAAAACACAACCTTGAAAACTCTGTGTCATCAGCATTAATACCTGGACATTGAGGAATCAGCAGAGCACAGCGTCATCTGAAACGACAGTGTGTGCGGGCGGGCGTGCGGGCGGGCATGCGTGCCATGCGGTTCACCTTCTGTACAACACAAACGCTGTCATTCAGACCATCTCATTATATCCCTGAGTCATAGAGACACCCCTGCGTGAGCTCAGTGCTGCCGGGTCCGTGGGTGGGTGGGTGGGTGTTTGTGTGTTCTGACAGCCAACAGGAGGTCTCTGCATAATGACAGGGGGAAGTTTAAATCCCTGACACAAACCAGACGCTGACCTTCACTACCTGTCTCTTAAGGCGAAAAAGGCCACAAGCTTGTTTCTGTCCATATACGTCTGCCTGGTCTGAGCAACACCTGCAAAAAAAATCGTTCCCTGCTCCATCTTAGTGCAATCCAAGTAACAAACCTGTCTCGTGCTTTTATTTTTAAAGATTGTGGAATAGAACGTCTGTCTTCAAGTTAACTTGTACTTTCCATCGCTGTCTCTTGGTGTGAGACACGGGCACAGAAAGGGTTTACTTCACACCTGCTTGTACACATGTGGTGTCTATTGTTCTGAGGCTCGGCTAAATTTAGCTTTAAACCTCAGCCCCCAAATTAAAGTGTCACACTTGCACTGCATGTGTGTTTGTTTGTGTGGGGTGCTAAGTGTTTGTCATTATGGCATTAGTCGTGTAGGGTAAACACCTATTTTGGAGTCCTGTGTTGATGCTCTTAGGATCACCCATTTATTATTCAAGTGTGTCTAGTGTGATGATCCAGTTTTTAATGCTGTAGCTATTTTAAATCTGTCAGGTTTTGACTGCAAAAGCTCAAAAAGCTGGCACAGTTGAAGATGGATTTAATAGAAAGTCAAGCTAGCATTATAAGAAATTGCACACATCATGTAGTTTACCCTGAATAGGCGGTCTGTTTACAGAGTGTATTCACTGTTTAATGTTCCGAGACTTCTAATCTGTAAAACCGTCCCCAAAATATGTGTTCTACTACACCGAAATGCGAGCAGCGTTGAATCTTTACATGCAGCTTCATGGCTTTCTGCCATGCTTTTCAGGTCATAAAAACACTGACTCATACACGCACATACGCAGGCCCTCTTATTACATGCTTTACTCACGCAGATACCAGGCCTCTGAGCTCACCTGGGGATGACACATCCACTGGTGTCTTCCTGCTGTGTCTGAACATCTTGAAAACATTTGTATTTTGTACTGTGCCTTTTGTTGATGTCCTGCGCTGTGTTGGTTCTCCATATGGGAAAGCTTGGCTGGTAATAGTGAGCAACTTTATGTTTACGAAAGGTATGTTTTGTAGTCCATCCAGTGATTGGTAAAGCCTGGAGAGTTAAAAAAGAGGTTGAGGTCTAACAATGGATACAATATGGAGTTCTAGGGTAGTATTCACAAGGCTTATGAGGAAAGCGTCAAACTGATTTATTTCTACAAGTTATTTTTTTGTTTAACTTGTAGAAATCAAACCTAGGATCAACCTGCCACAGCTAGGAAAAGCTGTTTATTAATTACTCATGCCTAATTTATTCTGCAAAACCCACAAAAAGGTAATGTCGAAATCACCCGTTGTGTGGCTTCTGGTGGCCCCCCAGAGACATGCTTTGACTTGTCTCTGCAGTTAAATGTTTGGCTTTGGACGGATCCTCTCCTAACCCACACGTCTGACAGTGATTGAGATGAATTGGAAGGCGGGAGAAGGAAGTTGGAGGGAGCAAGAGAGGTTGGGAGATGGGATAAATGAGAAGGGGAGAGAGAGGGAAACAGCCGGGGGTTATAGTAGAGGGTGAGGCGTGCCTGGGAAAATAGGTTGTTCTAACATTGGAGATAGCTCCAGACTGCTATCTGCCTAGTCTGGCATGAGACCGGGTGAAACCGCCCCACCGTATCATTTAATCTTCCGGTTTGACAAGGGCCTTGTTCTGGGACCATGCACTACACCGATACGCTGGTGCAAATTCCATGTCAACATTACAACTACCCTCTGGCCGCCCACACACAGTGCCGTAGCAGCCAGATCCCCTCCCCCTATTCTCCAGCATGAAGAAATAAAATGTTGCATTTAAACGGTTAATTGTTTCCCCAATTAACTAAATGTCAAATTAACCACCACCAAAGACCCAGATATAATCCTTAATAATCTTGGTCCATATAGGTGAACCGAGAGTGTAAAATTGCCCTTGATGTGGTTTCAGTTACGTTCCAATAAAGTATGACAATTTCTGATCTTTTTTTGTTTGTTTCGTTTTTTCCATAGAGAGGCCAAGACCAGAGGGTCATTTAATCAATCCGGTCCACGATGAGGAGCACAAGAAGAAGGAGAACATCGCAATCCCTTCCCAGCAGGAACAGAAGGCAGGGAAGGGTGAGTACACCGCTTTTAGCCATTACTATCATGTAGGGGGATCTTATTCACTGGCCCTGTAGTTCTCTTTATCCCTAGTCGCTTGTGGTAAGACAGGGTTAGGTCTAGAGTCTTATATTTTGGTAACTAGCTAACTAGTATTAAATCCCTGCATTGTTATGACCAGAGTGAATCACGAGAGACGGGCCAACAGCAGGCATTACTTATAGTAACAAGACGTTTTTCCAGGTAAACCAGATAATCTTGCTGAACAAAGTGCAGGAGGAATACCATTCGAGATTCAGGATTTGATTATACAATTGATGAAACATGCTGGTCAGCTTTTTTCAGCTTGATATGCCTATTTTATATACCATTGTATTTGTTAAAAAAATGAAAAGATGCCTTCCCTTTATTCATCCCGGACGGGAAATTCGGGGAAATTTCATGATGTCTTGAACTTTTGGGACTTTTTACATTTTAATATTGAAAGTCAAACTTGCCTTCACTTACTGCGGGCATGACTTCACTAGCGACAAGAAATGGCTTGTCTCAGGATGGTTCTAAATCAAAACTAAACTATCCAGTGACACGAGCTTCCACATCCTTGGGTTTCTAAGCTCTGATACCTGTCAAAGTCCAGTGCAAAGACATAGTGGCACTTACAGTTACAATAGAGTGTCGAGAGAGAAAAGGTAAGCTTCACTGTACAAAGAAGGGGAGGGGTCTGCCGAGTATTGCCCCTAAATCACTCCTCAGCAGGCCCAAGGCTCGAACCCTCCTCAGGACAAAGCAAAGGCATTCTTTGACTGGTAAAAAAAGAAAGAAAGAAATACTATCCTTGTTTCTGCCTCTTCACTAAATCAAATGTAATTGAATCCAAACCAGGTAGACTTATAGGCAAACCTTTTAAAGCTTTGAAAATAATGGAGAAAAAAAAGATTGTCAGTTTAGGCCGCTCCACTCTTTCTCTTGATATCTTTCTCTAAATCTTGTCTCAATATTGTCTGCCGTATTGTTTGTGTTATAGTGCATGTGGGTATGTGCATCATGTGCTTGCTGGCGCACAAACATGAGGACAACGAGCGCTGGATGAGTGCATCACTGTATTCACAGCTTGTTAGTCTACCCCCTGTGTAAATATGGTGAGCCACCGATAACATTCATTTGTGTCACACAAGGATTCATTCTCTCACGGCGACAGACATGCATACAATCACACACACGCATACCTGCACAAACGCACGTGCACACACTGAAGGACAGGGTATTCAAAATGACCCCTTTGCTGGTCATTTTGCTCAATTAACCTAAACTTAAACTTACCTAGTTTACTCATCGTTAAATGTAACCATTCCGTGCAGGTGAATTGTGGATTCATTTCCTCCGATTTGCTATCCAACATATAATAACGGACTCCATTAACAGCACCCATAATTCAAGACTTGAAGCAGCTGGCTGTTGAAACAACAACAGTATAAAGAAGCAGGCTGCCAGTGAGCCGAGGTTTCGTGCCTCTGAGTCTACTTTTTATCTGTAATGTGTTTAATCCTCAGTCATCCCAGGGCAGCTGATCATTGTTTTAGTTTAAGCCTCAACTTGAACCGCTGTCCACATACACGTATATTACCATCCTCTTCTGGTTACTAGGTGGAAAACAACACATGTTTGTTGCGTTACCTTAGATAACAAAAACAACTGTGGCTGTGTTAAGTTAAACAAAAGACGTTCAGTTTAATGAGGAGTTAAGAGTACCTAGTCTTTTCTTATGCTTTCAATACGCTTGCCCTCAATCACTCTGCCCCTCATTCTTCCCAGCTGCTAGTATGAATTCCGGACAAAGGGTAGGCTTAAAGGCGAGCTTGGTCGGAAGGCAGAGTAAGCCTACCTTTCTTACCTTTTCAAAGTGTGGCACTGATGTATACCTGTTCTGGATTGGAACTTGAAATGGGGCAAGTTGAAACAATATCTGAAATCCCCCAAAACAAACAAGCTCACTATATTTATCAGTTAGTCCATGATGTTTATATCCCCCCCTCCAACAAACCATACCATATAGACATTTATTGGGAACTTCTCATAATTCAAGCAGAGTTCTAGCTGGTTAGTCAAAACTGTTTATCTTCAAGCAAAGGCAGTTGAAGGCTTTGTGTCCTAATGTGTGTCACACACCCCATTTTGTTGGTTCCAAAAGGCATTTTTTTGTTATTCAGTCTGATCGTTTCAACATGCCCCATGTCAACGCTCTGAAATGTATTGTTGGTCATGTAACAGCTTTTTTCCCCCTTTTTTCTTTTTTTAGGGGCAGTGGGTGGGGCTAAGGGTGTGTTTACCCGGCTGATGCGGTTAGCTCAACGCAACCTCCTGGACCCAGCCACCCGCTGGAGGGCAGAGAGGAAGGCCCCGGCCCGGCCAACCAGCCCTGTGCCGGGGCCCTTCCACCACAAGGGCCGCGTCTCCGCCTCGCTCACCAAAGCCCGCGTGCGTTCCTCTTTAGCGTCATGACAACCATTGTATGTGTTTCAGGAACTCTGCCGCTCATTGGCAGAGATGAGACCAATAGTGTGGCTATTAAACGTGGTTTACCTTAGACGGTTTGTCACAGCAATAAAATATCTCTTTTGGAATGGAGAAAACGTCAGTATTTGGTCACTCAAATGGCAAACTATTTCCATTAAGACACATGCAGCTGCCTTCAAACACAAAATGAACATGAACATCAAACGGACAATAGCAGAGATCAGCCTGGGACACACTTCATTGAATCATGTGTGCTAAGACTAGCGCGCGTACACTCATTCGGTTTCAATTCTATTAATGATATATTGAAGCACAGATTAATAGTCATGTCCTGATCCCTCATTTGTTTATTGTGGAAATGTAATGCGCTTGCCTTGGCGCATTGCTTTTGCCACAAACCCATGGCAAGAAGTCAACGCTGCATGCAGCGTAAAAGCGAATAAATGCCTGTGACTGTTGGTTATTATTATTTAAAATAATTTGCAGCCTTTCTCCTCCACTCCACTAAACAGTTATTTTCATATTTTCTTTCTCCATCCTCTGGGGATTCCAACTTTCTTTCAGTCTAGTCTGTCTTTTGCTCCCTCTGTCTCTGTCTCTCATTCTCTCTCTCACCAATGCAGTGTGTTTTGTTAAGCTATTAGAGCAGGCTGAATCTTCAGGGGGCCAATTCTCTGAAAGACCCTTACAAAAGACTAAGTGTCTGACCAGTCCACTTTCAACAGCCTCTCAAACCCTGCTTCAGTTGCCAATACCCCCTGATGAAAACTTGGCCCTAGTCTCTCTCTTTCTCCCACTCTCTTTGAATTTGTCCAACACAGCAAAGCAGTTAGGTCTAGATCAGTTAGAATAGTTCAAAGTGTGCTTGACGTATATTTAGCAAAAGCATATCAACCAGTATTAGAAGGTAAGACTAGTAAGATATATTGTCCTGATCACACCCCCTAACTGTACCTTGCCCTTAAAGTGACGGATAGGGAAATCCATAATTTACTTCTATGTATGTTATTAATGGTTAGCAAAGTGTTCATTACTCGTCAGAAAAAGATGACCCATGAAATCAATTCCAATCTCAGGTCCTGAGATTTTCTTCTATTCCTTCAACTCCTTCTGTTTGAGTGGGAGCAGTCTATTCCACTTGTGGCTATGTAGCCAAATGGATGACCAAATACTCTCCCCTCACCTTAAGGGGTCAGTGCAGCTGAATGAAGCTATTGCGTTTAAGACAAACTACACAAAGCTTTTGTCATTTTTCCAAGACTTTTAAATGTATGTTCATATAATTCTCCTGACTGGATATTGGGTAGGTGTGCAGTGGGGAAATCCCTCTGATATTTTTGTTATTTTAAGCCTTTATATCCTGTTCCATCCTTAAGATCAATTACTTTAAAATCGTGGAAATAAGCAATGCAGTTTGAACTACCTCTTTCAATGAACGGTTTCAAAGTCCCCTTGCATCCCTGCTAACTCAGTTAAAGTGTGTAAAAAAACTAAACATGCATAGTTGTTTGCATGTACTGTCCCATTTGGGAAAAAAGCTTAACAGGATTTCAACCTTTACCTTGAACGGTCTGTTTCACAAATGTCTCCATTCACCCCGGATGGGCATTTTGTGTACATCATTTGACTTGCCCTTTATAATTGCCCCTGATATTTTCCTTCTTCTCCTCTCCCTCTGTTGTCTTGTCCTCCAGCCCCCAGTCCGCCTGCCTTTCAGCACTATTGCCTTCTCATGAATCACAGCGCCCTTTATCCCCTGTTCTTTATGCTGCTTCTGCTCCGCCTCCTCCAATGTTACACTCTATTACTATTATTGATATTTCTGTCGTATAATTATTTTTAACTATGTTCTAATCCTCTTTGTCTGTCTGTCTAAAACTCTCCTTTCCAGGCCAAATCCAGGAGGCGGTGCATGCATAGGGGCGGGTCCCACTGTCCTCCAGTGGGAGGGGCCAGCGATGACATTGCCGTGGCGCCCACACCCGGAATGGATGCAGCCGTTGCCAACAAAGAAGTCAGGTTGGTTCACCTGCCAAGTAAAAGGATTCATAAGTCACACTTGACCTGGAACAACATGCTTCACCTGCACTCATGCAGACAAACCACTGGAAATCTATGGCATGAAGTCAATGGCATGCATGAACACAATTAGCATGCACATCAATGTCAATTCTTACAATGCATTTTAGTTTGTGTGTGTTTCTGTTTGTGTGAGTTTATTGCTTTTTCCTGGGTGGTAGTGCTTTGTTTTTCCCCATTATCGCTTTGTCCCCCAGCCCTCTATTTGTCCCAGCGTGTAGCACCTAGCGTCTGTCTTTCTCCATCTCACAGTCTGTCTGTCTCTCTCCAGATCACTGCTTCCATTTCCAGACTCAGTTCCAGACTCATATTTTATGGGAATTACAATTCCCACGTCTCGTCCCGCTACAATTCTCCCTGCAACCATAGTAGTGATATATAGAGTGAGAGATATATAGAGATATAGAGATACCATAGAGTGTTTATTACTATGCTGTGTGTGTGTGTGTGTGTGTGTGTGTGTTGCATACTAGTTTCTTGGCTGTGTCAAGGGGGGAGGTTGTTGTCACCTTATGGTGTGTGCGTGTGGTTCCATGAACACACACACTCCAAGAACTCATAAAACCACACTCACGCATACTTAACTGTTTTATTGGCAGGCACAGACACATACGGCTTGAAGACTGGAGGTAACATTGACAACCAATTCCCAGACACTTCCCAGAGGCCTTAACTATTAAACAATAAATACGTTTCAAATGTTTTTTAACTCTTCACCTCCTGTACAGTCACTTGGTCACAAGGTACACAGGTATCATTGAATGACGAACACTGCGGTGAAATCTTTTAAAACCACAAACAAGCACTTAAGCCAGGCTTTTTTTCCAGCCGTGCTTAAAATGTGACAATAGTGTTCTAGTACTCTCATCGTCATGTTGATTTTACCTTTACACACTGCTGCTTTGTTACACTTGTGATCTCTGCTTGTTGACATGAGTCTCCAACATGTATTGTTTGATTTGTGAGTGTGTGTGTGTGTGGGAGGAAGGGGGGTGTTTGTGTGCGCACATGCGTGAATTTGCCCATGTGTGTCTCCTGCCTCAAGAAACTGAGGAATTCCTCCCAGCTCTAGTCTTTGTGTCAAGTGCTAGAGGTCACGCCGAACAGGCAGTGGGTCACACAGCAGGTCACCGGGGGTCAATTAAGGGATTATTGTAACTGGGCAGTAAATTAGCGATGACAGGATGGGTTTTGGACTCAATCAAGGTAGTGAAAAGGAACTGCAGACCTACTACCAGACTTGGAAGAAACTCCCCTTAATGGGTGGCAAGATGGCTGAAACAAGAGAATGTCATAAATGAAAAAGGAAGGTATGATAGAAGCAGAGAAAGGGAAAAGAAGATAGAGTTATCGACTGCATTTATAATATTATGAAGACAACCTTTTTTTCTCGCAGGATTCCTACGAAACCTTGCAACTCCACATTGTTCCAGCTACCCACTGCTAGCTGCCTGACATGCTCATGGAGGCTGGCTGCTAATGTATGAAGGAGGAAGGAAGTTGCTCAGGCCGACACAACCTTAGGTCATGTAGGACAAGGTTAAAATACCTTTTATCGTGGAAGAAGGTAGCTCGCATCATGTGCTTTGTCTCTCAACTTTGACACGTTAGGAAGACCATTTGACCCAGCAATGTAATTCTTGATTTATATCTTTCTTTACTCTCTGGAATTCTGTTCAGGGACACAGTTAGACATGTTGAATTTAAGAAGATTCCTGAAAGAGCAGACATGCTGGTGATTCCGGGACAGTTGCATTCAAACAATAGCAGGAATGCTCTGCACTCCATTGTGGCATTTGTGTCTTGCAGGAACCCCACTTTCTTGCAAAAATAAACACCATTATGATATGTTATTCTCCAGGACCTGTCACAGCACTGTTAATACACCAACAAGTCTTCATTTATTTGGGGTCATAAACTTATGGTAAATAACTTTGTGATATATTTTTTACTCATTTTTTCCTATATATAGATGTATCTATATGTAGATACATATATAGGTATATCTATACATTTATTTAAACTTGAATTAATTATATTAATATTGTCCTAAATATGGGTCTGAAACTGTTTATGCTTAGCCTATGCTACAACCTGAAAGCTGCTCATTTGAGTGTTCTGAGTGGTAGTTTGTGGGAAGATTTTTTTTTAGTCACTGCATAAACCTGACACCTCTGGCTGTGGTCTGCTTGTTTATTGAAACCTTTCTTCTTTTTCTGTCCTCCAAGTGTCAGTCCATCACTTCCCATGTCCACCAATATACCTGCTTTTCCTTTGGCTCAATATGCAGGTGTTTCCTGTGCTGCGCTTCACATGTGAAGGCCTGTACTTTGGGATGAAGCGAATCACTCTGCGGAAACAGGGACATTTTGTTCCAACGGAAAGCAGTGGGGGTTAGAAAGTCTAAAAGAGAAAGGCCCTAGAGAAACTGTTATTGTTTTACAGTTTACTTTGCAGTACATTCCTGTGTTTCATCGTAGCTTAAGTGATGTCGGAACACCTGCTTAGAAAGCCTTATGCCTGAAAGGGAAAACCTAAGCAATGGAAGCCCTGGTATTCCTGCACTTAAGACTGAGGTAGCATCATGGTGATAGTTGACCCATTGACCTCAGGGTCACGCTGATGTCACTTATCTGGGTGTAATCTCTATGAAAGGGAAACCACTATTTAATACCCATTAAAAGAACTACAATTTAAATGTAATATACAGAATTTAACTTTTTAGTTAATATAATATATATTTAACAAGTAAAGATGTTACCTTTTATCATATCCATCTTGTCTTCGTCAAATGAAACGTTTGCCGCCTGTAT
Organism: Pollachius pollachius; assembly: GCF_949987615.1. Taxonomy (NCBI): domain Eukaryota; kingdom Metazoa; phylum Chordata; class Actinopteri; order Gadiformes; family Gadidae; genus Pollachius; species Pollachius pollachius. Next base: position 12,348,390 of record NC_136942.1, read on the forward strand.
GTTCTTGGGTCCCTAGGCCGGAGCGAGCGTTCAAGAGAACCAGCACGGGGCCCGTCGGCAAGGTCGCCCGTCGCCGCAGCAACAACGGACTCATACAGCCAATAAGAGCCAAGTCCTTCCAGTCGCCGGGCAACGCGAAGCCGACTGCACGGGACGCGCACCGCCCGGCTCCCTCCTCATCGGCGCTGCCGCCGTCCCTTCGAAGCGTCAATTACCCAGCATGCACTCCTCCGTCACGGCGACCGGCGAGCTCGACCCAGCCGGGAGCGGGACAGCCAGGGACACCGGACACGCCCAGGACGGCTCTCATCAGGTAGGCATGTTACTGTCCTAAGGAGGACCGTAGGTTACAGGGTTAACGTCAGCTCACCGGTGGCAGATCTGAACTATCACAGAGTACTGAGACACAGGTATATTTTAACGTTCTTAAAGGCGTATCTATTGACGTATTTCTTGGCCTTGATCTTCTGTGCTTATCCCACTTGTGAGATGAATCAAGGTGGAAGAGATGGGGTTAGGTCATCAGCTTGCCAGGGATCTATCTGGCTTGGCTCAAAGATTAGATTAGACATACACTCGCATACAGCTGAATTTAGAACTACAATTAAAGGCAAAAAGAAGGTATTTACTTTAGAGATGATTTCAATAGAGGCCCAAGACCTCACTCTCGGAGCTACATTAAAATGTGTGCCTATTCAAAGTGAATCTAAAACTAGTCCACTCCTAATCATTTCCTATTAGTAAGGAAAACACTGACCATTTTCACAATTGGTAAGCTTTGACCTGCCTGTCTTGCAGTTGGCATCCCACCGGTAGCCTCAGGTAGCGGTGAACATGATTATGTTGCAGTTGGCATCTAATTGAAAGGATTAGAAATAAACAACCTCTTGGATGAAACATGACTCCTGCAAGAGGCAAGAGCATGTTTTGATAGTCCCTAAGTAAACTACTTAAGTCAATGCGAAGCCAAACACTTGGGCGAAAATTCCTCAGACTTCATCTTTTGGTCTTGGCATACTAAACAGAGATTATTTATTTTCCTCTCCCATTATTTACAGTTGCACATTGTTTGAATGAAAGCTGCATGTTAAAATACACATGCTAATACCTAAGCCAGTCTTGACCATTTGTTAGATCTTGATGTGACTTGGAGCACACTTTGATGATTGTTTGGTCAATGATTCCCTGAGCGGCGGTGCTCTCCAACTGAATCTTATCTTAAATCCCTCATCAACAGTTCAGGTGTCCTCCCTGCTCTGACAACCTACCATGAGTATAATGAATACTTATGTAGAAGCACAACAAGGCTCTGCATGGGGCTGGCGATCAGCGGGTCAGGGGCTGTGGCTGCCCCCTGGTTGTAAGGCCACTGAGGCTGAAGGGGTGGCGCATCACACTGACGTGTTTAGGGCCTTCCTAATGGGTTTACAACGCACCTATCTGGTGGCTTTGTGGGAATATCTGTGGTGGTGTGTGGGGATGAGAGCTGATATTTTCATACCATTGTACTGTCCCCTAGGGTGGAGACGCTACAGCGCTCCTTAAAATAGACCTGCCCGTAGTTTCCTGTCCAGTGACTTCCTGTCGGGTTTTGACTGTGCATCATAAGTACTGGAAAGAACAGGGTGAGTTCACACCCGGAACATCAGTTGTTTATAAGGTTGAATGAAAATGTGTGTGTGTGTGTGGTTGTGTGTGTGTGTTTTTGTGTGGGTGGGTGTGTGTACTGTGCGTTCATGCGTATATACACATTGTATGGGACAGGGGAATTCTGATCACGCCTCTACTAATCATCCATTACCTCCGTGACAGCTCTCTGCTTCTCTTCTCGTCTGTATCCAGGTATTGGATATCATAGCAATCATACGGTTGGCGTGAAACAAGATTTAAAGCGGCAAAGCCATACGGGAAGCTTGACGAATAATATCTGGTAGGGAAACGCAGGGTGGAACACTATTGTTGGCATTTGGTCAGGTTTCCATCATCCACCGAAATCACTCAAATATTGTCTGTGTGCAAAGTCTGATAACCTCCTTTTGTGATCAACCTTCATCCATCTTTACACACTTTGTTGGCCTTTGTTGAGCGGTGTGGTTTCCCAGCACAGAGAGGGGAAAGTGAGCCGACGGGGTGACCACTACTTGGTAAACATGTTTCCCTGGATGGGGTAGAACAGAGCTAATTAGACCTGGCATGGCACCAGGTCACAGCGTCGGCAGGGGAAGCCGAGACGAGATCAACCAGTATCTTCCCAGCGCAACGTCTGCATGGAGTCCGTCAGACACTCACACGGCCACACACATATGTGTACGCACGCACACACATCAACACGCCCACAGAGAGACGCGCACACACACACACACACACACACAAACATAATTAAAACATTTATAATTACTCACATATGAGTAATTATTTTCTCATATGTGAGTAAATTATAGTAATTTCAAATTCGTAGTAAAAAATAATTGAGTGCAAGTGTCAGTGTGGAATCAGGGCGTGGGAGGTTCCTCCATTTAACCTCAACAAGATTCAGAATAGATGACTTCTGTGTCAAACTTTTCTTTTGAATTCCTATATGACAGCTTCATATAGCTTAAATAAAGTCCCTGGCTACTTAGTAATTATCATACAATGCCGATCGCCCCGATCTGCATTATATGATAATTACTAAGTGTATATAAATATACACTTAGTAATTATAAAATAAATAAATATAATAATAATAAATACAATATATGCATACAGAAGAAAACAAGAAAATACAGAAATACAGAGACAATTATAATAATACAGCTAATGTACTTTACCACATCCCAAAGGCGCTCTGTTGGATTGAGACTTGGGACTCTGGAGGCCATTGGAATACACTGAATTCATTGTCCTGTTTATGGAACCAGATCGGGATGACATGTGCTTTGACAAATGGTGCCTTATCTTGGCGGAAGAAGCCATTAGACGGTGGGTTTGTGTAGACTGGCCCTAAAAGGATGAGCATGTTCAGAAAGGCCAGGCTTTTATGTGGCATTACACCAATGCTGAATTTGTTCTGCAATTCATTATCATGCAGTTTGTCAAGCCTGCTCCACCTAGGGCTTCAGATTCCTGTCCTTAGCTGACAGGAGTGGAACACGGTGGGGTGTTCTGCTGCGGCAGCCCACCCACTTTAAGTTGAACTTGTTTAGTTGTGCGTTGAGAGGTACGTCGTCCTGTCAGCGTCGAGCCGTCTGGCCCGTCTCAGATGAATCTGCCACTGACGAGGTGTCCCCGCCCACGGAACTGCCCTGGATGTGTTTTGTTTTTCACACCATTCTCTGTCGACTCCAGAGACGGATGAGAATTCCCAGGAGACCGGCCCCTTTCTGAGACACTCAAACCACCCTGTCTGGCACCAGCAATCATCCCACGGTCAAAGTCACCGAGATCACATTACTTCCCCATTCTGATGTTTGCTCTGGACAACAGCTGTACCCCTTCACCGTGTATGTGGGCTTGTATGCATTGAGATACTGCCACATGGTTCATTACTAAAGTATCGTTTTAACCAGAAGGTGTAACTGGTTGTCAGTTACACCTTCTGTGATCAGTCATACATTTATGTGGTAACCCTATTGGCCTTGAGTGCAGTCTGAAAGTCTGCCTTTGAGTCTTCCTCAAATTTAAGCAAGATTAACACACTAACTCATCAAAGTGTTTATGTTTAGGTTTGGGGTCTTCTCTTCATCCCTCTGCTATATTATTACTTATGCATGAACGACGTACAACAGACATTCATATTTGAGTTAGTGAATTAGGTCAAACAGTTCAACCTGTAGCAACTCTTGGCCAGACCTAAAGTTATTGTTAAGTGGAAATTTTCCAACATTTCAATTGGCTATAAAATATAAAGAAATGACTGCATAACAAATGTAAGATCTTATCTAATTCAGAGACCTACGCATGGGTAAGTCTGCATTGTGTTTGTCCGTGCATGTGTTTGCTGTGGCTTGTCACTTGATCCTCTAGCGTTGTTTGTTACATGTTCAGTAGTGTGGGAGCCACTCAACTCTCCTGTACACACCTCTCCCCCTGGGGATGTGTGTGTGTGTGTGTGTGTGTGTGTGTGTGTGTGTGTGTGTGTGTGTGTCTGCGCCCCCGATGGTGACTGACTAGATAATGGTTGAAAACAGTGGGTGCCTGATGATGTATGTGTGTGTAGCACATCCGGTGTTTAATGTATCACAACATGAAATCCAGATTTCACAAACATGAAAAGATCCATAAAAACTGTGATGATTGATTAGTCTCTCTTAATTCAAATGCAGACGATTGCAAACACGCACACACAGGTGCTTAAGGAAATTATAAGGTGTAGGTTATGTAACGCAGAGTGACGAACTTGTCAGTGTTGAGTAATCACATGCACCACACATACTATAAGCAGTACTGAATCGTCGCTTGCATTACAACAATCTATGTGATACGTAGATGCTTAATCAACATACATCCACACTAAACCTGGCTCTTCTGCACAATATGTTCAGAGGATTAATGCATGTATAATGCATGCAAATATTGACTGAAACTTGAAGGGACAACACGTTCACAGACAATGCACTCATTAGATAAACAGACAAACAATATATATGCATTACAAATATAACACGTGCTCTCAATTAATTGAGGACTGTAGCAGTTCAATAAGGGACTGTGTGTGTGTGTGTGTGTGTGTGTGTATGTGTGTGTGTGTGTGTGTGTGTGAGATGCTCGACACACGACACCACACCAATGTTAATCATTCATGACATAATTCCAGATTCCCTGCGCAAGCCTGGCTGTTGTTGCATGCGCATGTGTGTCTTTGTGTGTGTGTATCTGTGTGTCCGAATAAAGGACCACATTCTTCAGGTCACACGTGAGCGGAGAAAACAAGGGTTACTCTGTGGTGTTTGTTTGATCAAAGCCACAGCCTCAAGCTTCTCAGGAAAAAAGGAAAGTGAAAGAGCTCCTTGGTGTGTGCGGTGTATAAGTGCAGGAACATTTAAGCGAGTAGCAGAGAGATTTGAGGGGGGAAATATACTGTAATGGCATCTGGGTATTAACTGTTCAAACTCTGGCTGAACTTAAGTTGCCCTCAGGGATTTACACAGAGTCACACCACACTTCACCCACTATGTCCAAGCCGTGTCCATGCTTGATCTGCTTGAATTCCATGTTGCACTTTAAACAGTTCAATCCTATCCGCTACATGTACAAGAGCGTCTGTTCCATTGCTGTTGTTGTTGTTTGTGGTTTTCTCCAGCCAGGCCAATTAGCATGTGGTCTCATTACCCTGCAGGGGGGGACAGTATCGCATGGCTTACGGCCGCCATTCATAATGACTTGTCAGACATCAGGCCTTTTCAGAAGTGAACTTTGCCCCTCTGGCCAACGCCTCTGTGTGTACGCTAAGCAAAGGAAGTAGATACATGGATGTAAGCTCATCGTGAGTGGGCCGCACCCCTTTATATTGTCTGAGGGGCTTAGTTGCCGAACGGGCATGCCTCGAGTCCAAGAATAACAGCAGTGACTGATGACGAGAAAAGTAAAAATAGAGAGGTGACTTGTTTTAGTTTCATGAATGCACTAGCTAGAGGCTGAATGAGAGGGGTCTTCTTCACCTGGGCGTATAGAAAAGGTCAAAGTTAATGACGTTGTCACATGAGAGGCCGGCTCTGTCAAGGAAATCACCTGAATGTTCCCATGGGGCCTCCCCTCTGTGTTATTGATTCCTCACAGAGCAGATGGCCGCTCAGATCAAAAGGTCCGTAAGGGTACAGGAATGTGGATATCAATGGAGGTGGAGCATAGATTTTCTTCACTCATTTTCTCTGTGATGTAAGTCCAGTCACTCACCCAAGGGCTGTTTCTCTGGATAGGTGTGTTCATAAGTCTTTCCAGACATTACAGAATTTCTAGTTTTAGCCAAATAGAAATTTTGCCAAATACATTGAGTTGTTGTATTAGTGGTTCTGTTGTTGATAAACTGCACCAGTAGAGGTAGGCTGGGTGACTTATCCGGCAACTATTTAACTGCAAACCTTTCCAACCAAAGTACATTATTTTTCTTCAGTGTATAACTTCCTGTGTGTTGCATGACAAAGACACATTTTTTACTTACACCAAGCCACCCAATATTACTAAGCCGACTAACTGAGCTGTAGTCCAAGCTTCATCTGCAACTGTGCGTTTTTTTTCTATGGCACCCGATGGCTTCCAACGCTCACGAGTACAACACGGTCCGTTTTCAAAGCAAATCAATAGATGATGGCGAACGTTGACCTAAGAAAAAGATCCATCTTCAGGACTAGCTGTAGTCCCCTTCTAAAATAAACCCAACAACGGTGCTAGCATGCGTGTGTGCGTGTTCCCACACCACCCCAAGAGTCTGTTTGTGTTGTGGTGGGAGGGGGATGTGCGCTGCAGACACCATCAACACAATAAACAAATGGGTAAATACAGAGCAGACAGGAAGTCACCCCTTGGTACTCTACTGCTGCATCAAAGCAGAGCCCTAACTGCACTAGCCTTTCTTCTTCTCCTCACCTGTAAACGCCGCCCCACTCCGCCCCTGTGCTTGTAATTGTAGCTGGGCCCTCTGAAGTGGCTCACTGGGACCAGAGGGAACACGGCCAGTGGTGGGAACATGGAGTTTATCCAGAGTTGGTCCCGCTCATATAGTCACTGAATGTGGACCAAATAGGGAGGGAGGATCCGGAGATGAAAGCGAAAGGGAGATGGAAACCTGAATAGATTCTTAGTACATTTCCACTACCCAAATACGCATTTAACTTATTCTCTGATGTTATTATCATCCTTTTAAGTGGTTTTGTGTTAAAGTATGAATTTAGATGATGTCTGATGAGATATTGAGCTCCATTACTGTCATGGTTGCAGCAGATGAGTGAGCAGTTGTGCTGAGTCAAGGGCTAGGAAAATGGTGTTACTGCTGAGGTGTGTCTGTGCCCCGTACGTCTCTCCCACCCTCCTCTCTTTCTGGGGCTTCCTCTCTGTGTCGATCTCCAGTGTCCTCCCTCCCCCCGTCGTGTAATTGAATTTAAATAATATATAGGGTCCGCTGTCTACTGGTGAATATGTCAGGAGCTGTGTGTGTGTGTGTGTGTGTGTGTGTGGGGGGGATGTTGTTTGGGTAGGTGCGGTTGTGTCAGTATGTGTGTTAACCTGACTGATGTAACCCAGTCACCTCTATAATCGTCCCGTCACAACGTATCTTCTGCTGCTCAGCTTTTGACATGACACCTGCTGTAAATGTTTCAGCAGTCTCTTTTGTGGCTCCTTTCAGAATGGAAACCCAGCTAAGTTCCCCCATCAGAAGAGCTTAAGCAACGTGTCTTCTTTATTACAAGGAGTTGTCACACCACCTACAGTATTCCATGTAGCCCCTAACTCAAACAATGAAGAAAAAAAGAAAGAAGAAATTCCTTATTTTTCCCTTCCCAGACGGGACAAGTCCCTAGTGGAAGATAAGTATGAAAATGACATTGTGTTCAACGTCTGGTGGGTCTCGGGTTCACTGTAGGTGTTTCCACAGATGCGTACAGAGATACAGGCCGTGAATCCCATCTCAGATCTCCCCATTGTACAGCCAAGGCATATCTCGAGATTATGAATGTTATCATGTGTCTCATGGGGGCATGCTATGTACAACCCCCCACCCGCACAACTCTCTCCTCCGTTTTCTCTACCAAAGCTGTATTTAGTTCATATAATGACTTTCTTGAATTGTTCTAACCAAAGAGATATGAATATGTTTAAAAGCAGTAACAGTTACTGCTTACTTGATGAAATTAGACTTTGAATTTTTTTTTGTTTTGTTTTAAACACTTTTAAGCACTTTGGTGCTTATGAGTTATTTTAAGAAGAAAACGATTCCACCTGGAAATAGTTATGGGCTTCTTCATGAATTCTCTGATTAAACGCCATTATGTGTGAGTACACATAACGCATCAAACACACTTGTATGCATGCACACACGCACATGCACACACACACACACACACACACACACACACACACAGGTTATTTCTCATGCAGGTCATGCCCCAGTGATTATGCAAGAGAGTTTCCATGATGTTGCGGTCACAAAAGGAGCCGTGTTTGCGGGTGGGAGTTAGACACTGTCAGGGGTGTGTGTTTGTGTGTTTGTATACATACACATACAGACAAATACATTGATAAGTCAGACTATACTTTAGGTTATTGCATGTTTCCCCTTCTAGGACCTGTTGGCCTCATCAGCCGCGACTGCTCTCTTTTTAATGGACTTGCTTTGAGTGTAGAAGTGAGCCCATGAGCACTGAGTGAATAACATGCGGAGTGGGGGGTTCATCCATAGGCCTGCACTGTATAGCTACATTCAGGTCTGCTAATCTCTTAACGGCGGCAAAGGCTTGTGTTTGCGTGGGGTCAGAATTAAGCTGAGCCATTACCATATTGTCAATTCTTCCATGGAATTACCCCCACAGTCGTGCATTGTGTGAAGGGCAGACGGACGGCTAGCTGGAGATGAATGGCTGTTTACCATCCAGTTGGATCTGTCTCCAACCGCACGCAGCTAAAGCCACCATGGCTAACCAGCTCACTGCACTCGCCAGCAGCACACACACACACACACACACATACAAACACACACACACACACACACACACACATACAAACACACACACACACACACACACACACACACACACACACACACACACACACACACACACACACACACACACACACACACACACACAGAGACAGTGGCTAAATGGATGTAAAGTCCTGCACACACAATCCAGTTTCTCCATGGAGAGCATTTAAAGCTTCTCAAGCACACACACACAGACCAAATGAGACATGTTAATCCCAGCGACCAATGGAAGGCTGCTGCTGCCGGACCGGGACCACGATGCCAGGTCTTATCGGGGTCCGTACGGCATGCTGGGAAAAGCTGCGATTGGTAGGGAGTCAATAGTACAACTTGCATTTCATTGAGTCCAGTAGCGCGCTCTCATATGCATGTCTTTAAACACGCACCGCACATACGTCGTATGTAACGTAAGTAACGTAACGTCCACGTAGCCGGTGATTTTACCATTTATTAGTTGAAGGTCTACAAGGTGTACAATTTCAAGGCTGGATCATAGTTCCAAAAATGCAGCTCAAAAGTTGTCATATGTTAGAATATAAAATGCATTGATGATCATTTGCATCATGCACATTATGAACCTTTACTCATTAGATGCATTCGTCCTGTCCTGGGTCACCAGTCTGTGCATGGGGCACGTCTTGTCCTTTTTTGTACTTGTCTGCAATTAAAACACGGCTGCGTGGCAAGCTGTGCAGCGTCTTCTGCTGAGCTCAGTGTCACCCTGGGCTATTGACGAAAGACCTGACGTAATCCGTCTCACGCACTGAACTTGAAGTAATCTTTGCTTTTCAGTGTCTAAACATGAACCTAATTATTATTCTCTCTCTCTCTCTCTCTCTCTCTCTCTCTCTCTCTCTCTCTCTCTCTCTCTCTCTCTCTCTCTCTCTCTCTCTCTCTCTCTCTCTCTCTCTCTCTCTCTCTCTCTCTCTCTCTCGTTTCTTACCTCTTCCCTACCTTTTCCCGTTCCTGTGTCTCCTTTCTCCCCCTATTTGTCCTCCTCCCAGGGAGCTGTCTTCCAGGCATCAGTCCATGGTTCCCTTTAGGAACGCTCAGGAATCCCAGCTGATCTGAGGCTAAAGAAAGACCGTATAGATGGAGAGGTGCTGAGGACGGAGGGAGGCAACACACCACTGAACTCAATAGTATTTTTTATGAACATCACTTCTTGACACTTTTGTTGATTGTTGAGGGAAATTGTTTATAGAATGTTTTATAGAAATCCAATCTAATTTGATGGACCTGTCTTTGCGTGGCTTAGAAATCCTGTATGAATAAAGGTTTACATTTTCTAGTTAGGGTTTTGAAATATCATCTTTGTAACAGATATAATATTTCCTTTTGTACATTGAGAAGCTTAATTTCGGTTTGAACAGGAATATACATGGAATTCCTTGTTTGAGTGTGCATGTCTGCATCGTGATTATGTTGTATGTATACCAGGGCTTGTTCATTCATGTATGTGCACACATGTTTGCCCACGGTCATTTGCACACTACTAGGGGTTTTCAGCTAGAATTCACTGGGAAGGCTTCCCCCAGCTTCCGGTTGGCCCAGTAAGTCTGTTTGTGTTGTTATTGTCCTTGTCTTTTCTGTAGCTTGAACTGATTAAATATTGAGAAACTTCCTAATTGTGATTCATTATTCATTTATTAATATGTTCAAAAGCCCGCGAGCGTGCGTGTGTGCCTGTTCGTTCACCTGGCTTCCAAAACCACACTATCTACATATCTAAATTTTGACTTTCAGTGAGACAAATATTTTACAAATTAATATCAGGGTTCATGAATTGCTGCCGGAAACTGACACAATCCAAGAAAAGTTAGATCCTATCAATGGATAGATGATGGAAAAAGGGGCCTGTGTTTAGAAAGTCACTCAACCATTTCTGTTATTACTAAAACAACATTACAACTAAAACTATTGTTATTGAAATAGACTCTACTCTTACCTCTCCTTTCTACTTTGCATCTACTCACAATTCCTTGCTGCATATGATTGATTCATTTATTCTTAAATGTATTAGAATTATTTTTACCAAATTGGTAAACTGGTCCCTTTTATGCTGTTCTTATCTAACTTATTTCTAGCCTTTCCCTGTCTCTCATCTCCTCCCTCCCAATTTTCTCTCACCATGACTGTTTGAATAACTGGTTATGAAACAAATTCATGATGAAGTGAAATCATCACAAAAAAAAGAATTGAAATTGATCAGCCGTGCGAACCTCGTCTATCTCTCTCTCTCTCTCTCTCTCTCGTTCTCTCTTTCTCTAGTTCTCTCTCTCTTCCTCTCTCTCTCTTCCACTCTTCCTCTCTCTCTCTCTCTTCCTCTCTCTCTCTCTTCCTCTCTCTCTCTCTCTCATCCTCTCTCTCTTCCTCTCTGCCTCCCTCACTCCCTCTCTCTCCCTGTCTCTGTGTTGAAAAGCGTTCCTGTCAGCCTTGGTGACCTATTAACAGCTGTGGAATGTGTGGTGCGTCCCTCTCCGACCCTATAGCCTTGAGGTCCGGGCGTTCTAGAGCAGAGCACTGGGGAGGCGTGGGGTCGATAGAGCAGGTCTCTATAAGTGTACCTCTATGGCTCTTTGAGTCACAGCAGGTTTGACATATTTACATTTCTTCACCCTCTGTCAATATGGTTACTGGAAACTGTATTGATTTACTGTTCCACTCACTCCATCTACTACCTTGTCAATGTGGTTCCAAGGAACATCAAATTATGATCATTTTAAATAATGTATTCTTTAATAATTACATCCTTATACACAGGCGTTATACAAGGGAGAGAGGGAGACAAAGAAAGTGTGTTGAGTGATCATCAGAAATGTTCAATTTAACAAATGTATCATTTTGAATAGAAGAAAAAATAAATACTTTCTTTATTCCCTAAGAAGAGATGATGATGGTACTAATCATTTTTGCTGATTCTGTGCACATAATCAACAAGCCCCAGGTGGTGCTGTCCTCCGTCTACGTTGTCACAACTTCTACACTACTTAATTTTGATTTGATGGTAATTGCCTAGATGAGGGTTTTTTAAAGGCCAATTAAACCGGTTACAATGCACTATACCCTGCCTTCGTTTCCATTACACCCATCAAGAGCAGCCAGCAACAATAAAAGCCCATAATAGCCTCCTGAACATGTTGACAAGACAAGATTCAATTGGTGCATCTTCCTGTTTTTTTCTTGAGGAAGTGCAGTGGTAGTGCACTGTGCTGTGTTTCATATCGTCATTCATCTTTTCCACCTACAACTGCCTAGTGTAATCCTACCATATGGGACTGCAGGGTCGGCTGAGCATAACTTGACACAGATCTGGAGTTAGTTGAAGGGCATCTTTGGTATCTCACTCAATGCCATACAGTTCTCAGTTACACACACACACACACACACACACACACACACACACACACACACACACACACCGGCCATGGCGCAGGTGTCAAATAGAGCTGTGAACCAGGTGTGAACATCATAGTTTACCTTTGCCCTAATCTTTATCCCATCTTATCGCCGTGGGTGAAACGCTGTCTGCTAAACCTACTGCACCCGTATGACGGTCACTTCCTGTTCCCAGGCCCTCAGGAAGCAAGGCTCTACGCCTGATTGGTGTCTAGGTTTGCCACTACATGCCCGCCTGTTCTCATAGAGTATTTGCATGTTGTTTTTTGTAAACAGTTAATAAGTAGAGCCTTACTTATAATTGCCATTATTATTATTAGGGTGCTATGCTGCCAAGCTTGTAAGATGGTACAGCGATCCCCCCCCCCCCCCCCGTGCTGCTGCTGGAGGGATCCAGTTTGACAGAACAGTAAATGATTGGTGGTTGTGTTTGGCCGTGGGCAGGATTACGTCTGTGCTATTTGTTTTTTGAAATACTGTGGAGGGGGAATTGAAATCTCAGATTGTATCTTTGAAGAGTCTTTAAATGAACCAGAGGTTTATTGTTTGAATAGTCTTCTAATGAACCAGAGGTTTATTGTTTGAATAGTCTTCTAATGAAACAGAGATTTATTGTTTGAATAGTCTTCTAATGAACCAGAGGTTTATTGTTTGAATTGTCTTCTAATGAACCAGAGGTTTATTGTTTGAATAGTCTTCTAATGAACCAGAGGTTTATTGTTTGAATAGTCTTCTAATGAAACAGAGATTTATTGTTTGAATAGTCTTCTAATGAACCAGAGGTTTATTGTTTGAATAGTCTTCTAATGAACCAGAGGTTTATTGTTTGAATAGTCTTCTAATGAAACAGATTTATTGTTTGAATTGTCTTCTAATGAACCAGAGGTTTATTGTTTGAATAGTCTTCTAATGAACCAGAGGTTTATTGTTTGAATAGTCTTCTAATGAACCAGAGGTTTATTGTTTGAATAGTCTTCTAATGAAACAGAGGTTTATTGTTTGAATAGTCTTCTAATGAACCAGATCTATTGTTTGAATAGTCTTCTAATGAACCAGAGGTTTATTGTTTGAATAGTCTTCGAATGAACCAGAGGTTTATTGTTTGGTTCATATTGCAAAACAAATCTATGTTGTGAATCTTTGCGTGTTTGTGCGGTTGTTCCTCGTCAGTGTGTGTTTCTTCTAATCTCTTCGGCGACGCCCCGCCACCTGTTCCGCCGATAGGCCTGGCAGGTTGGATTCATGCGCTTCCACTCGTGGTTAGAGTTGACATTTGAGATGTTTCAGGGCGTGACCTCTCAATATGGTTTCCTTGTTTTGATTTGAACATGAAAACGTATACTTCACATTAGAAAAAACACAGGCAGTAGGACCTGGGCCCATGGCAATGTTTATAGGATATTGTGTAGCAATCACGTGTGCACTGCTTCTTGTCTCCTTCTGCCCAATGAGGCTACTCTACCGATATGCTTATTTGCTTTATTTTCTCATGAATTACCTTGAATATTTATATATTTAATATGAATATAATATTTTGTAATGACTATGCCCTTAGGGTCGGAGTGTACTGCATGGCTGCGATTGTGTTTGTGAGGTGCACAACGTATCATTATCAGAGCATTAAGTCAGGAGTCTGTGATTATCAACCTTTCCTTGTTCCGAGAAACATTGACTGTGGGACACATCTTTTGTGGAAGCCTACAATAATATAATTACAACACTGCTGCAATAGGAGGATGAATTGCGTTGGCCACTTTTGCCATGTATTGTCCTTGACCAAACATGACTAGGCACTTCCAACCATAATGCTTTATCACCATATACTATACATCCGTGGTCAGGGGCGCCACACACGATGACAACCACATTTCCTGTGAGGCCAGCTATGCTGATGTTGATGGTGATTTAATTCCTCACTCTTGGACTCCAGACGAGCTGCCCCTCAGGTTTATAGTCCAAAGCAAAAAAAAAAGATGACA
>NC_136942.1:12364944-12394944 GCF_949987615.1 Pollachius pollachius
TCATGTTCCCATGCACACACATACACACACATGTTCACACACTATACTCTTTCATCCAGGGTGAACAGCTGTTATTGGGTTCTCTCTCTCTCACACACTTTTTCTCTCTCAGTATCTCTCTCTCCCACACACACACTATTTTCTCTCACTCTCTATCTCTCTCTCTAGCTCGCACATACACACGCCCACACACACACGCACACCCTCTTTCACTGTTGTTCTCGTTCCGTCACTCTCATTCTATTCTGTATGTGGTTGATTTTCTCTCTGTTCTTTTTTTTGGAGATGTCTTCAAGGTGAACCAATTCCTACCTGGTGTCCTAATGATGATAACACAATGACGTAATCATCTGGCCGTTTGAACTAAAATAGACTGAACCCCAGGGCTGGAGGAGCATTGATGGGAGTCTTGCTTGGACTGGAACACAGGAACACTAGGTACACACACACAGTTATATCCATAGAGAACCTTCAAGACCATATTTTACATGTCCGGTTATATAGACTCTAGTGTTTTTGGTGGAAGACATGGTGAACAGCTGCTCCTTAGCTGACCCCCCCCCCCCCCCCCCCCCCCCCCCACACACACACACACACACACACACACACACACACACACACAGACACCACCACACGCCACACCACCAGAGGGCTCAGCACTGAGACGTAGGCCTACGTTCAAATGCACGCTCATTCTGCACATGCTTGCATAACCTCAGCCGACATTACTTTCCCTGCATGCGTGCGTATGAGTGTGTGTGTGTGTATGTGTGTGTGTGTGTGTGTGTGTGTGTGTGTGTGCACGTGTGTGCGCGTGCGTGTGTTTGGGGGAGCGGGATAATGAAGAGACAGATGCACTCACTCAAACAGACGGACAGACAGAGACAAACACACGCACAGTGTGCCCCTGAGCCTGTCAAGTGTGCTTCCATAGAGTCCAGACCGACAGGCCGGAGAGTGTGAGGAGCTGGCCCCCAAATCCAATGGCCAAACAGTGGATCTGACTCCCATCACACACACACACACAGCCTGAACACGGAGACCAGAGCACCACTCACACTAAGAGCAGACACATGAAACCACCCCTGGCTAGTCATCGCAGCCAACAATCCACCAATGGTTGAGGAGAGAAGCCAGGACTTGTAAGATCCCTGATTAATAAAACAGCTGATTGGGGTGCAGGCATGGATCTGGTATCAGGTAAAGAAAGCGTCGTCTCCTCTGACAGTTTTGCATGGGATTAGATTAGGTACAGGCCGACGATAGAGGAATCTTATCAGTTAACGTCATGGTTAATTTCACTGTCGAGGATGAATGGAACAGCAGTCTGTACCACTAGAGCGGCAGCAGAGGCTTACGTTCAATAAAGGGGGACCAGAACACGTACACAAGGATGTTCAGGGTTTACCGGAGACAGTAGTCACCAGAGAGGCCTCGTCTGTGCGGTTGCTCATAAGAAAGTTACGGTGAAGAGCTTTTTAAAATGACAAAACAGCACTACAATAGCAAACACTACCCAGTGCCCTCTGAACATGTGTCAAAAGTTCTATATCGGCCTACATTTTTGAACATGTGAAGACAAATAATAGAAACCATTGAAAATTGTTTTTATAAATATCGATTTCTGACTACACTTTATACTAAGCGTGGTTTATTTTGTGAAAGACAGTTTTTTATAATTAAATTACATGAAACCGGAAGCAGATAACCTAGAAGTAGGAGGAAGATTACCCAGAAGTATAAAGTACATTACATGGAAGTAGGAAATACATCTATAAATTGGCTTGGCTACCCTATGGCATGTTTTATATGTTCCGGTCTGTATGTAAACTATAACCATATCAACTCTAGCCTTGCTACGGCTATTCAAAGGCAACATAAATTACATGAGGTTATAATATAGATAGGTTTGTTTCATCCTAAGATTTGATCATCGATATTTGAAAATCCTACAATGACACTGGTGCATCTATGTGCAGAAGTGCACCAGTATCACTGCAGTAAATCTTCTAGATGTCACACAGAGATCAGCATTACATGGGTAGCTAAAGTCTGTTTACAGTCTGGAATGCATGCTTATTAAAAGGGCATTTGCTCTCGGGATTATCAGCCAACTGCAATTAGGTTGTGCATCAGACAAGTATGACATACGCACAAACCCTGAAACGCAGCCACACCTTTCCCTGACAAGGCACTATCCACCGGCGGACCGGTGGTACATGCAGAACATTCCCATAAACCACCTTCATTTTAAACACCAGCCAACATTGAACTACTATACAAATATGGAAGAATTAATCAATCGTCAATATCTTATCCACAGGTCGATCGATTGGAATGAAAACACACCACAAGGCAGAACATAATGTTATACTGTTTAATTCAACAGCGATGGTCGGTGTGTCAGTGTTGAACAGTCACAGTGGTGACTGGATGCGTCCACGGTGAATCGAGCACAATGTCAAGCAGTCTGAGGAAATGTCTGTTTGCAGGAAGTGACATTTTACCTTTCGATAGACAGTAGTACACTTGCAATTGTCAAGACAAACAAAGAAAACGGCAAACATACAGGCATTGAGTTTAGTGTACAGAATGATGCTGTCCATCGCATTGATCAGGTTATTTGGATTGGGAATCCGATGTTAAAAGCCATTGCTACAGGGGTTAAGCTTTTACTTTGATCTATTGGTTATTGAGTTCATATGCACAACATCAACTGGGTGTTTGAGCTCATATTTATTCCAAGAACTACATTAATGGATGCATCTAGTGTAACACACACACACACACACACACACACACACACACACACACACACACACACACACACACACAAACACAGACATTCACACACACTCACACACATACACACATACACACACACACACATACACGTACACACACACACACGTACACACACAGTATGTTTGGTCTTTGAAACATCTTAGGAAAGGCATGACTGATTCCAGTTTAGAGACGTGAAGAGACGCAATACTATATTTAGAAGTTATTTAAGACTTGGTTGGCCATCTAAATAAGTACTTGTATTGTGATTCTTATTGTTGATCTCAGGTTTTTTGAAAGGGTTGTGTGCTTGAATGAAGTTTGTGATGTGGGAAACATGAAAGAACCAGAGAGCAACCTGAAGCACAAGTATGAGAGTCAATAGATCTGCAAAACATGACAACAGCTCAGCTTCAAACAACAACAGATTTGACTGAAAAGTGAATTAATACTAACAATATTACAAACCAGCTGAGCAAAAGCTGTCTTGGTTCCAAACATAAGAAATACTTTTAGATTCTTAGACCCAATGGGTATAGGATGATCAAAATACATTGATAATAATAAGAATTCCTTATTCGTTATTTTTTTTTACTACATAAGGGCTACTGGCAAAATGTCAAAGTGAAGACCACTTTGTATCATTCTCTATCCCTTAATGGTTACAATGTCAGTATACATATATATTAATCCATCTGGGTCTAATATTCCAGTCAAGTCAGAACATCAGCAAGATTGGTTTGAGAGCTAAACCCAAGGTATTAAATGTGCCTGAAGTTTGGAGAAAGAGATAAATCAATGTTATCCCTTTGTGTTTCTTTTACACGTTATTTGATATCAGCATAGGGAAGACTTGGAGTAGCAAAGAAAGAAAACAAATCTTTTCTACACATTGTGGTTAGGTAGGCCTAGGCCTAGTCTAGATTTTTAACAGTGCCTTTCAAACAAATACACACTGCCATATTGTCACACTTACTGCCTGATAAAAATATATATATAAGAAACAAACTTTAACCAAATTGACCTTAACACACTATATATTCATAATGCATGCTATGACTACATGTGTTATGTGTTAATACTTCAGGATCACACTTATCTTCACATATTACTGGTCTGCCTACCACATATGATAGTTATTGCTATATTAGTAGCCATGCCTGAAACAAGAATGTGTCCTATATCTGAAGGGTAGTGCTATCCGTCTCGATGTTGTTCATGGACTCGTGGTAAGTTGTCTCGTTGCAACGGTGGAGGCGCATTAAACTGAAACAGAACTGAGGTGCGATTTTGTATTGTATTTTTGCAAGAGAGAACGAACGGTTTATATTTCCTTTCACGGTGAACGTCAACACAGATGTCAATGCCCTGAGTGTGTGTCTTTCATATTGCATATTAAGTAGCGCGGTGTAGTCCTGTTCGCGAGGTCATACCAGTGACTCGCAGACGGGCGGGTTGTCTGAGTCCTGGCTGTGCATGGAACTGAGTCCCGTGTCCGAGTCGTCGTCGTTCATAATGCACGTACTGGACAGACCTCTCGCCTGGTCCACCCAGCCGCTGCCCTTATCCATAGCAGCAGGAGACGAAGAGGAAGAGACCCGGGCCTCCACCACCACCGTCGTCCCTGCGCCACCCTGCTCACAGACGGTCAGTTCTTTATTCAACCTTTCCACCTCCATCGTCTCCACCTTTGCCAGTAAGTCCAACAGTTCCTTCTCCTTGGCCTCCCACATGTCCAGACTGAGGTCAAGGTCTCCTTTGACCGTCTGTAAATCCGTGTTGAGTCGCAGGCCGATGTACAGACTGGTGTCCAGCTGAGTCTTGATCCTCTCCTCCTCCAGCGCCAGGTCGTTCTCCGACAGACCCTCCACGTCTGCTTCTGCGGCGGCGGGAGGGGCTCGGGGGTGGGGCAGGGGCTCAGGTGCGGCGGTAGCGGCAGCCACGGACAGGGTGATGTCGGCCGAGCCCCCGAGACTCTCCGCGTCCCGCCCCCCCAGCTCCTCGCGCCGCCGCCTCATCCACCGCTGGTTGAGCTCCTCTTGCAACTGGCCGGTGATGCTCTCCACGAGCGCCTCTCGTTCCGTTAGTTCCTCCTCGAGACGCACCATCTCCTCGCACCTGCTCGCGTATTCCTCAAACTGCGCGAGCGCCTCCGTGGTGGTCGCGCCGCGCGCGTCCAGCCACCCGGCTTTGCGCTTGCAGTCTGAAAAAGTTTTAACCTCCGCACTCATCTCCACCATATATGTGTCCTGCACATAGTTGACGCCGTGTCTCTTGATCCTGTCAAAGTGCACCTTTGCCTCATACCTCTCTATCTCCTTGTCCAGCTCCTTGATCCTATGGATCTGCTGGCGAATGGTGTGGTCCTGGGAAATCACCAAGTGGACCAGCGTCTCCATTTTCTCCATGGAGACTTTGTCCTTGGAGACGTTCGTCTCCTCTCTCTTTTTGTTCATCTTATCCAGCTTCCTGAAGGCCTTCCTCACCACGCGTCTCTGCTTGTCCTGTTGCGAGAGGTTGGCGCCCGCCGCGGCGGTCCAGCCGGCCTTGGCGGACCCCTTCAGCAGCACCCCTCCGAGGCCGGCGGGACAGCTGCTGTCTTTGCTCTGCACAACGCGCGCCTCCGCGCTCCGCGGTCCGTTGTTGGGCAGCGACGCCTCGTTTTTCACTAGGACGAAGCGCACGTTCTCCTGTTCTTCGCCCCAAGCGCTCCACAGGCGGAGGATTTTGGTCTTGTTGGGTAGGATCCTCTCGAAGCCTCTCCATTTCTCCACCACGCAGTAGGACTGCGGGGGACCGGACAGCATGGACGCCGAGGCACCCTGCTGCACGTTCTGGTCCTCCAGGAGGACTTTGACTACATCGGCGCAGGTGGTTCGTTTGGACAGGCCGGACACCAGCTTCTCCTCCCGGCAGACCCACACGGAGAGTTTCCCCTCCTCCGGTTCCATCCCCGGATCACTTCACGACAAGGTCCGGTGAACTCGATTGAACCCTCTTCACCCAAACAGCCCAAGAAGTCTGGGTGTGAAAGTAAAACACACACACACACACACACACGCCTGGCAACTTTTAGGTCATTGGCTTGAAATAATGTCGTCTGCTTCCATGTCCACTGGAGAAGGAAGGTGCCTTTAAATGTGCCGTGCGTCCCGCGCGCAGACATAGACTTTTGCCGAACTGATTGCCAGCGTTTGTAGTGTAGTTCCAGAGTGTTGATCCGCAACTAAATCCATTCATATTATGATGACTTCCTAGTCAAGCCTAGATGTCTGAGTTTGTATTATATCACCACCTCATTGTGGTCGGTTCGGTTCTTCTTCTCCCACCTTGCGCGCTTTAGAGAGGAGAGGTTTGTCCTTCCTCCTCGGTAGGCGCACGTTCCTCTGGCCCGGGACAAAACAGCAGAGCGCAATCCCCTGCGAAGAAAGTGACACGCCCCCTTCTCTCTCTCTCTCTCTCTCTCTCTCTCTCTCTCTCTCTCTCCGTAATTGGCAGGAGAATATTTGTTTGTGAATTGGCCACGTTTGAGAATCGAACAAAAGAAAAAAGCAGCCCTAATAATACCCTTAACAACCACCATATTAAAAAGTAAAAAAAGAAAACAACTGATGTAATCAAATGTATTGTATTTCAAATGTACAGCGATGAACAATGTCTTGGTTTACCTTTACAGTGGGGCTTGTGTTTCATCGGGAGGTCATATGTGATCAAAGCCATTGATACAAGCTTTGTTGCTGAGATTACCTTTTTCTATTTCACATAAAATATATGCACCAATTTTCTGTTGATGTTAGCGGAAATACTCATTTTGCATAATTTCGGTTTAATCTCTGGTTAATCTCTCTCTCTCTCTCTCTCTCTTTCTCTCTCTCTCTCTAGTCAATTTCGGAGTGCTTTTTTATAAACGAATTCAGATTGATTGGAATTCCGGGATAGCTAAGCTTTGCACGACCAGCAGACCAATAGTGAATGTATTTAGTATGCATTTACTCAGCTGCTTTCATCTGAATACCTACAAGGCCTAAAAACAACTGCTTTGTGGATAATGAAGCTTAGTGGAACTGTGTTATGTATTACAACAACTACATCAGAGGACTATTATACTGCCCTGGACGTCAGCCATATTGCGTTTTTCCTTTAATCTGCACTTTGACCATTTGGTCAAGTTATGGTTGATTTAACATATGCTGTGGGGGAAAGGGATTTAAGTGTGTGTGTGTGTGTGTGTGTGTGTGTGTGTGTGTGTGTGTGTGTGTGTGTGTGTGTGTGTGTGTGTGTGTGTGTGTGTGTGTATAAACCACATGTATCCTAGTATACATTGTAGTACCTTATAATACCCTGTTTCCGGCTGCTTGTTTCTACCCATAATAGAGAGATTGTTTGTTGTTGATGAAATAAATAGTGAAGGTATAATGGAGCTGAGACGCAGCAGTCTCATTCAAAGCGTTTGCCTATATGCCTGTATGCCCGGAGATAACACAAGGAACCTGATTCTGAGCACATTCAGGAGGAACACCCAGACTGTGCATGTCTCGATCTGTGATGTGATCTGTAAAATAACATTAACGTCATATTTAATGAACAAACATATGCAAATCATCACATGCATACACATTTGCACATACTCACAATTAGATCTAAATAAAGAGAGGTCTATTAGATGAGTGTTTGCCGAGATTTATCTGCTGATTTCCTTCAACGTGATCACATATGTCTATCAGGCAACGCAGATTTATTTATATATGACCATTCAAACAAAAGTTATTTCATAGTACTTTACAGAGAAAGAAGCCACACTTTAAAACAGTAAAGAGACAATCCTCTAAAGATAATAATAAAGGGGGGGGGCGGCATCGCATCTCGCTTGTATTTCGGTACAGCAGACTTAATATGACTTTGGACAGCAGACTTTGGATTTATCTAAAGTGAAGTAGGTCATCAAAATTGTAAATGAAAAATGTATGCATACGTAGACAGACTCTATTTGATACAGTCACACATCTAGACTGACCTTTTCATAATTACCGGTATTAGTGTTGTGTCTCCCCCTGATGGTCATTAAGGAGGATACAACAACAACAACACAAACAACAACAACCCTAGTCTACTCTTTGTTGAGACATACCCTCATACAGACAATCAACTGTTTTTCCCCAGTTTGAAGAAATATATGTATATATTATATTTTCATTCATTCATGCATGTCAGGAGCAGATGTCAGTAATCTCACAGGGGTGACTCTTACGAACGAGACCAATTATTTCAAGCCATGATTGAATTAGAGAGGTTTTCCTAAAAGCAGATGACTAAAAATATATAATTTACCGTTTCACAAGCCAACCCAACACGTTTTACTCTATTTAACCACCAATCATAAATTATAAGTGCGGTCATCATCAGCAAGAACTACATATCCCACAATCCCCGCTTCTTGTTGGAGTCCGGAAGCACGTTGTTTACTAGCAACCGTCGCTGAGGACCAAAATAGTTACTAACGAGCCTAGCTTTTCTTTTTGAAATGATAAAACATATGTGTTCGACATTTAATTAATGAATAACTACTCGTGACGTGTCTTACTCAACTGTGCATTCGTTATGAAACTTATATGACCATGTTTTGAGGGAACGTGTGGAGGGTTCAAAGGCGGTATTGCTAGCATTAACGGTAACACTTGGACGGCGGGGCGTGTTTGAAACGATGCTGAAAGGCTCAATCATGTACAGTCTACATGTAAAACCTTCACTGAATTGACATTCAATGTTCGATTCGGTCAGGAGGAAACATGTCATTTGCTGACGAGACTGCTGCTGATATGCCCGTGAAGGATATTACCGTAACCCTCTCTCACTTTGCACCTGGGCCCCAAGGTACGCACACCAACATGTTTTGTGACATTGAAATATGGATGTAATAGAATAAACCTACTAACTGCAATGAGAATATGCCTGTGGTAATAGTCCTGCCACCCCTAGTCCAATGCAAGACTGTGATTGAATGAGAATGCAACTCACTGCCTTGGTATCTGAACAGATTTTTAGATATGGATGTACCTAGAATTAATATATGTATAGCTAGGTGGTCTTATCTATTCTGCATTAAAAAAACAATAGAAAATGGGCGGATATTCACTTGTTTTAAGAAGTGTTCTATCATGTGAATACATAAACATGTTTGTATGAAATCTAATGAATGGTACACATGTATTTCCATGTATTACTTTATCTTTAGCAGACACCTCCTTGGGCCAGAATGGTAGAGCGCGTCAGGATATCGCTCGGGTATCGAGGGAGGAGCTGGAGGATAGGTACCTGCGCCTCCATGATGAGAACCTGCTCCTCAAACAGAACAATAACACCCAGGAGGACAAGATCAAAAGGTCTCAATAATCACTGTTCTCATGAAACACGACATGGATATTGATGTTAATGTTCTCCCAATCCTATAATTACATGATGGACAAGTATGTGTCTTTTGAGAACATTTTAATTTCTTAATTCCTTACGATTTGAACCGTAACCATCTACAACAGACATCTACATACTTGTATATAAACCAGACATTTCACAAACAGATCTTTAGGATTTGTCTATTTGTCCATCAGAACCGATAACTTTTTCTGCTTAATTGTGCGCACCGCAAATGCACTAGAAAGCTAATCACTCTGTTTCCAAGCCAGAGAGAGACTGGGCCTCGATGTGTTTGTTTGTACTGTA
The DNA here is from genome assembly GCF_949987615.1 of Pollachius pollachius. Taxonomy (NCBI): domain Eukaryota; kingdom Metazoa; phylum Chordata; class Actinopteri; order Gadiformes; family Gadidae; genus Pollachius; species Pollachius pollachius. Next base: position 12,374,446 of record NC_136942.1, read on the forward strand.
ACAACTCTTCCCTGGTCAGGCTGGCCACCAAGCTGGTGAAGCTGGTGAAGGACCGCCGTCGGCTGGAGCAGCTGGTGACGGGCGGCGGCTCAGGGGGGAACGGGTCCCGCCCCGCGGCCCGCGTGCGCGACGTGGAGATGGAGGAGGTGATGGAGGAGCTGCACGAGAAGGTCAGGGCGCTGCAGCTGGAGAACGAGAGGCTGAAGCAGCGGCTCCTGGTGGCCAAGCAGCAGGTGCAGGGGCAGAGCCGGAAGCCGAGCCCCTACGGCCGCGTCCAGTCCCGCGTCGACACGGGCCGCAGGAGGGCCAGGGATGACTCCCCCAGCCCCGCCCGGCTGCACCAGAGAGGTGAGGCCCCAGGCCGGAGCTCTGTACCCCTACGGTTGTCTTGTCAGACATATATGTCTTGTATTTGAAGGATGACAAATGGTGTATACATATAACTATATTCATACCACGGTCTGGGGGAATACTCGATTCTGATTGGCTGAAGGGTGCGCATTAACTCCTGATATGCGAACACCTGCTAAGTAGTTCCAGCCAAATTGTATGTTCAGCCTTCAAAACGAGAGCTGGTTAATTGTGAAAAATGCATTAAACTGTAATCAGAAAACCCGTTTATATGCTAAATTATAAATATGTACAATGCATAACGTTAGCTCTCTGGCGCATTGCTGAGCGGACTAGAATACCTCCCGTTGCCAAGTCGTAGCTAAGGTCCGTCCTAATTACTGGAGTAGTGAACAACGATCCGTTGCATAAGAACCTTACGGGAGGGTAATGGTTGTTCCAGGAATTAGTCAAACCCTCAGGCGTTACCAGGGAAACAAAGTTATGGTTGTGAAAAACTTTATATTTGGATTGTAAAACGCATGAAAATATAAATGAATGGTCTTAATTTATTTTCTTTGGCAAGTGACCGTTGTAGAAGCGGGATAATGCCCTTGGAGGTGTCCACTATCAGGAAGCATTATCCCTTACATATAACCCAGGTACTTGCCTTAATTGTGTGTGTGTGTGTGTGTGTGTGTGTGTGTGTGTGTGTGTGTGTGTGTGTGTGTGTGTGTGTGTGTGTGTGTGTGTGTGTGTGCGCGCGTGTCATGCAGGTACGAGGAGTGTGGAGGAAGGTGGCAGACCTCCAACTGGCATGCTGCCTCGCTATGGACACTCCCTGCTGGAGGAAGCCAGGGCAGAGATCAGAAACCTGTATGTATTGACATCGCCATTACACCACTACCATAATGTCAGTTCCAATGCGGCATCACCATGACATCATGGCCATTAAGTCAGTACCATTATGTCACCACCATTGTTTCATTGCAATGACATCAGTTGAGGCACAGCGGCAGTTGAGTGATCCTTTACACTTCCGGAAGTGCATCATATCTGATCTGTTTGGAGCCAGCGTGACTCATGGCTGTGTGTTGCGCCCCCAGGGAGAACGTGCTGGAGAGCCAGCGAGGCCAGCTGGAGGAGCTGGAGAGAGACTCCTTCCTCCTCAGGGAGCAGCTGAGGAGGAAGGAGGCTGAGCACCAGGAGGCGCTGCTTGAGCTCCGGCAGCATCACACGGACGGACAGAGGTCTTCCATACGCTGGACAGAAGGATACATTAGTGACCCATTCATTCACATTAGTTAATGCCGTAATAATCAACAGTATATAGCATTAGGGTTGTGGTTAGGGTTAGGATCTTTTATGTGGTTTAGTACTTGTTAGTTGAATTTATTTTGGTTAGGCTTAGTAGAAAAGGGTTAACCCTAACCCAATAAAGTTAGTTTACATGAAAAGCATTAGTAAACATAAACGCATTAGGAAGTGATAACTAGACCCTTTGTTAACCGTTAATTAACTGTTAGTTAATGCTTATTACTGCATTTACATATATTAATGCTTCATTAATGTGCCTTTACTGTACTAAGGTCAAAGCTCAAGGACTGCACTCTTTTTTTGGTGAAACTTTTTGTTTACATGTGAACCTGTGTGTGCCTGTATAGGTCCACGGTCAGCAGTAACGTGGCCATGATCCGGCTGCAGAAACAGCTGGCTGAGCGGGCCAGTGCTCTCACCGTGCTGGAGGGCAGGTTCCTCCAGCTGCAGGAGGTCAGCGATACACCAAATAGTCCTTCCGTCTGTTGTTAGCATGCTATGTGGTGTGGAGGCACCGTCTTTCTTGAGACACTTGATTAGTGTAGCTAGCCCAGGATATTTATTATTATTTGTTTGGCAGGAGGATAGTAAAACCTTTTGGATGTATTTAATTATTTAAATGCTTTGGATTGGCAAATGTTGTCCCTGCAGTCACATTTAAAGTTAAACAAAACAAACATCTTATGTTGGAATAAAAGGAATGCAGTTGGTTTCATAGTAGTTCAAAGATTGATCCTGGGCCTTAAGTTTTAAAAATGTAGGATACGGCTGAGTTACCTGTTACTGTCGTTTTGGGTTAGCAGGTAACCCCCCCCCCCCAACCTGGATTGTATGTGGAGTTGTAAGAGCAAAGAGCAAAAGCTTAACAGCAATATAGCCCCACCATTTAATTAAAAAATGTTTTTTACCGTCGGTGAGAACACGTTTCTGAAACACGTTCCTGAGAATACGTGAGAACAAGATAGTGCGGTTGGGACTAGCTCAAACAGGGGGGTTGAACAGGTTGTGTGATGAGTAGGTCCTGATGCATGTGTGTGAATGATGCTGCTGCTCCTAGAGTCAGAAGGCCATGAAGGCCAGCCACCAGGCTCTGATGGACAAGGTGGAGGAGCTGACGGGCCAGCTGAAGGAGGAACGGCTGAAGAGTCTGGGACTGGAGAACCAGCTGCACAGCATGAACTTCTCTCAGATCAGAACCGAGGAGGTGACTTTTATACCCACGGCACACGCCGGACAGCGCAGGCGAAACGTTTTGAATTGATATGAATAATGTCTCTTCCAAAGCATTGGCCATTCTGTAGCAATTCTCTGACAAGGTCGGATAGACGTGTCCACCTGAACTATCCTTTAGGACGCACAAAAATACATTAAAAATATATATCTATATATTGTTAATATATCTTTTTTATATTGTTAATATATCTTTTTTATATTGTTAATAAACATTTTAGTTTCTATGCTACAATCAATAAATCTCTTTTTGGCACATGGAAACGAAAATCAATACTCAATGGCATCAAAGGCCGACACTGTACTTGCTTAAACAAAACGATAACGCCGTGGAAACGGGCTTGTAACTCCGTTCTCACGACAGAAATGTTAGGCATGCTAAGCAGCGTTTCACACCCGTCAAGTCACATGTGGTTTTCTGTCTTATACGACCCATTAAAACGTCATCCGATTCACTTACATTTTTGATACTGAGCCAAAAATGCTGTGTATGCCCAGTCTTAAAAATGTTTTACAAAGACGAAGGACTTACTCAATGGAAGCATTCATACAACAGAACAAATAGTGTGTCTAGTCAGTAACACAAAACCTGTGAAAAGAAGAGGCTTGTGTTTCAGGAAAGATTTTAATTGCTGTGTACCACATGTATTCCACATTTTTATCTTGCTCAGAAGAATAAGAAGCATTACTGAATCAGGATGGGGTAAAAAAGATAGGGTGACAAAAAGGTCATGAACTGTTTGTTATTTGGAATCAATGTGTAGTCAAGCGTCTCCATATTTATCTGTGTAATAAATGTTTGAATGTCTGTGTTCAGTTCCAAGTTCGGATCAGCGATCTGGAGAAGGAGAGGGACCTACTGAAGGACAACTGTGATAAACTGGTCAACAGGTGAGCTGCCCACGGCACGACGACGACCTTCATTGTCCTCAGTGTTTCATCATCATCATCATCATCATCCTTATCATAGTTAGGGTCCTACTGTAAAAGTTGTGTGTGTTTGTGGTTGCGCGCAGTGCATTTGATGTATCCCAGGAGCAGAAGTGGCGCTTACAGGAGCAGCAATTGCGAGTTCAGATTGGACAGCTAGAGACGGCGCTGAAGGCTGACCTCACAGACAAGAACCAAATCCTGGACAAGATCAAGGACGAGAGAGGTTGGTGGAGAGCTACGGGCCAAAGGTAGACAACTAGAGGGGTAGGAGAGGGCTGAGATGGGAAGGCCGAGGGAGACTGCTCTGGATGTTTTCCTCCATTCCTAATGTAGAAGGAAAGGAAATACATGATGAGATTGGTACATTATTTTTATATCACAAAGCCATGAATGCTCTGCATTTTGTGTATGTGATTTGAACTGAAGTTACATGCGCGTACATATAATTCTGTTGTGACTCGCAATCTGGTTTGATTGTCGTCGTAGTTCTGGTACTAGTCTGTTTTTATTTTATTATTTTCTTTCAGATGTAAATGACAGGTTAACTGAAGAAAACAAGCGTCTTCAGATCCAGTTCCTGGAGCAGAAGCAGCAGTTGGAGGAACTGAACGAGCGTCTCAAGTTTTACACCAAGGTTCCTCCCACTCCCAAAACACCCCTTCTTCAAGAGACATGAAGGGCCCTCCAGAAAGACCAAAATAACATGCGTCTGTGCGTTGTCATCCTGTAGGAGAGCGAATTAGGTGGGGGCGAACTCTCGGAGGCCCTGATGCTCATAAGGGTAAGGAAGCATTTGGAGATGTGAATCTCACGAATGAACGAAATGGAGGCATGAAGATATTTATAGGGAAATATTGAGTTATTTGTACCGTAAATTAGAACTTAAACCTAAGTTGACAGAAATATTCTCAGTTTGAATCCTCAGATCAAACTAGTCACTGCACATACGTGATAATCGTTAAAATTAACGATTAATTAAGATAATCGGTCATCGGCCAGTAGATGATGCTGTTCCTTCCTTTTCTGTTTTACACTGTGGTTAGATTACATGTCAAAACACTTGCCTTGCTTCTATTTGTCTCAGGCCCGTAAAGCCCACCAGAGCGGTGACCTGAGCTTCCTGGAGCCGGTGGAGGAGGAGGAGAGGCGTGGGGACCCCCAGAGCTCCGTCTGGGACCTGCGGGCCGCACACGCCGAGACCATCCAGGAGCTGGAGAAGACCAGGGGACTGCTGCTCATCCAGAACCAGATCAACAAGGACTACCAGGTACGGCTGACCGGCAGCGGGAGTGGAATCAAAGGAATGACCAATGTATGCACATCCTGCTTTTGACATTTCCATTTAAAGAATTAAAAATCTTCTAGATTATGATAATAACAATGATGTAATACAAGGAAGTTCAATAAATTGAAAATTTTCAAAGTTTTATTTAAAGGAGATACACAATAAATGCTGCTACTGATAACAAATGCAGAAATTGTAACATGAAATGTTGTGACATGAAATTTCAACAATAAAGTTTGTTGTCTTCCCTCAGGGAGAGCTGGACGCGCTCACAAGGAAGATGGAGAGTGACAAGATGGAGTACGAAGTGAGGCTGGAACATTTGGCCAAACTACTGGACGGCAGGGCTGCTAAGGTCAAAAAGCTAGAAGGTAATTGTTTCTGACTTCAGACCCATTTTTTTCTTTTTTATACAGGTTTATTTTGGTTCCCAGGGAAAGGCTATATAACAGGCTATATAAGGCTATATACCCAGGCTATATAACGTTTGACACAAACATTCTGCTTTGCATGTCTCTTTGATCTCTTATCATAAAAATCATCTTCAGGCTTCAGCGTGTGCCTGGTTCAACAGGTTTCAAGTTTCAAAAGCTTCCTTGAAGAGTTGGCACTTTGACTATGTAACGTACCTAATCATGCCTTCCTTAATTTTGTCTCTTATTATATCTCTTAACACTTTTGGTTTTCCTTCCATTGTCAATCTGTAGTCCAGCTCAAAGACATCGCCTACGGCACCAAACCCTACGTCTTCAAACCCGACGCCGCCGCCGCCGACTCGCTCGGGGAGGACGAATCGGAGGTCCGCCTGGAGCGCGGGGAGAACGTCCTGGAGCTCCACGTGGGGCGCGCCACCCTCTCCTCCTCCGCCCTGGAGTCCCTGGGCGACCGCCGGCAGCCCCCCGCCTTCTTCTGCACCTACGGCTTCTACGACTCGGAGCTGCACGCCACGCCGGTGGTGGACGGCCGCGCCGGGCCCGACTTCAACTTCACCTCGCGCTACGTGGTGCGCATGGACGACCTCTTCATGGAGTACCTCCACACGTCCTCGCTGAGCGTGGAGCTGCACCGGGCCGAGGGGCTGGCCTTCAGGACGCTGGCGGTCGGGACGCTGCGGCTACGGCAGCTGGTGGAGGAGGACGGCAAGGCCAGCGGGGCGCTGCAGCTGGTTGGTGGGTGGCCCCGGGGCGCAGGGTTAGCTACACATGCTACAGATAGCTACAGTGTTAGCTACAGATGCTACAGATAGCTACAGTGTTGGCTACAGATGCTACAGATAGCTACAGTGTTGGCTACAGATGCTACAGATAGCTACAGTGTTGGCTACAGATGCTACAGATAGCTACAGTGTTAGCTACAGATGCACGCATACAGAGGGTTTGATGGATCCTGGAGGAAATAATGTCATTTTAGAGTGCATACGCAAATTAGAACTCCCCTTAGTGAACGGAATTGAGCGAGGTTGGAATAGATGTTCACGTAAAACACATCTGAAGGGTTGTCTGTTTACACAGGAGGAATATATACAGTCTACAACTGTTTTCTTGAATTTCGAGGAGAAAGTAGGCAAATCAAGGCAATGTTTCAGACATGCCCATCCCCTAACCCTTAACCCCACTGCTTCAGATTTTTTGACAACGGGTGACGTCCGAGCTAAGCCCGTGACTTGACAACGCTTGCGCGACAGATTCAGTCTGTACGACAACCTGTCTCTCGTCAATCTGGATTGAATATTGCGCACAGCTGCTCCAAAGGTGTTTTTGACAATGGTTGTCTACATCTCTCGTACGACCTTTCCTGCCTGTTTGGACTGAGAAAACCTCTATTTTTACAGAGCAATCTCACAAACTTTTTCGGTTTCAGTCCATTATATCAGTTTTGCAATTTGAGGAAAGATTCAAAACACTTGTAAACTCCCTCTCTTCTCCCTCTCTCTTTATTTCCCCCTCCCTCCCTCCCTCCCTCCCCACCTCCCCCCCTCCCTCCCCCCCTCCCCCCCTCCCTCCCTCCCTCCCTCCCCCCCTCCCTCCCTCCCTCCCCACCTCCCTGCCTCCCCCCTCCCCCCCTCCCTCCCTCCCGCCATCCCTCCCCCCCCCCCCTCCCCCCCTCCCTCCCCCTCTCTGCAGGCGTGTCGGGGGGGGTGCAGTGCTTTGGCTCCCTGGAGTTCTGGATGAGGCTGAAGGTGCCCATGCAGCAGACCCTCCGCCTCCACAGGGAGAGGCTGAGCGCTCTGGGCTACGTCAACAACGCCTTGAGAGAGGAAAGACCTGTAGGAAAACACCCTCTTGGCTTCTCTTTTGTCTTCGCTTTTGGCCTATTTGAATGATGAGGTTTAAATAACATGGAAGCTGCATGCACATAACATACTATCACATGAGGAAATGTTTTGTTGAATCCAACGATCAGTGTTTCCTAGTTTATTTGCTCTGCTGGCATCCAAATCTCCCCTCTGGCATCAATAAAGTCGATTCCTTTTGAGAAACAGCATAAAAGAAAACCAACACAGTCAGAATTAAGTAGTACTAGTACTTTCGTACTACTTCATCATCATGAGGTATAAAACTAACACTACACACTATTACATTCTTCTTGGCAGTCTATTCTAAAACATTTTATTAAAGCTGTTCTCTGCCTACAATGTGTGTGTGTGTGTGACGTTTGTGTGTGTGTGCACGCACGTGCATGTGCTCCAGGCGGACCCCCATAGCAGCGTTAACGTCCTGGGGGTCACCGTGCAGCGCTGCAGCGACCTGCCCACCGCGGGGCCCCGGGAGCCCAGCCCCTACGTCTTCTACAAGTTCTACGACTTCCCGTACCGTGACACGCCCGTGGCGCACGACCAACGCCACCCCGCCTTCGGCCACCACACACCCTACTCTGTCGCCATGGACGCCGACCTGGACCGCTACCTGAAGTCGGAGGAGCTGCAGCTGTACGTGCTGGACTACAAGGAGGAGCAGACGGACGCGTACCTGGGCAAGGCCAGGGTGCCCCTTCTGACACTGGGCCATAACAAGGCCATCAGCGGTGAGGATGCTGTCGTAATGCGGTGGCCTTCACCTTGTAGCCCTAAGTCTGTGTGTCTGGTTTTTATGTCTGTATCTTTGTGTTTTTATTTCTGTTTGTCTGGGTTTTATGTCTGTTTGTCACTGTTTTATTTCTGTTTGTCTGGGTTTTATGTCTGTCACTGTTTTATTTCTGTTTGTCTGGGTTTTATGTCTGTCACTGTTTTATTTCTGTTTGTCTGGGTTTTATGTCTGTCACTGTTTTATTTCTGTTTGTCTCTGTTTTATTTCTGTTTGTCTGAGTTTTAAGTCTTTATGTCTGTACGTCTGGGTTTTCTCTCTACATGTTTTATGTTGCATGTTTGTAAAGCAATTCACACAACAATGTTTTCCAAACAAAAGCCGCCGGATGTTTTCAGGGCTGTTTAAACAACCAACGTTTTAACCCTCTACTTCCTTTTCTTTGTATTTTTATCGTCCTAACCAAACCGTCTGTTGTCGCCCTTCAGGTGAGTTTGAGCTGAGCAGCCCGTCTGGGGCGCCTGCAGGCCACATAGAGGTCACGCTCAGCTGGAAGTTCCCCTACCGCTCCCCGCCAGGCTCCACCATGACTGTGGAGCCGGCCACCGTGGTCCCCCAAGACACACCTGCCAGACCCACTCCTGAGCTCCAATGGGAGGAGGAGGAGGAGGAGGAGGAGGAGGAGGAGGTCAAGCAGGAAGCTTTGGCAGAAGAGAGGAAGCCTGACAGAGAGGTGTTATCTAGCAAGGAGGTTAAAGAGAAGCATGCTAAACGGCTCCCTGATCGCCCTGCCTCTGACCATAGCTCAAAGGTAACAAGTACAGACATTAAAGGTGCTGTAGGTAAGATTTGAAACTTGTAAAGAGAGGCAGCTGAACATGGCGCAAGAGAGGAAGGTTTTTAATGTATCAACCCTAAAAAATTAAGCAATACACTCAAATGAAAGATCTTTTATGTTACCTACAGCACCTTTTAATAAAGACAAACTGTCTGTAATCCCTGTTGGCTGGAACAGTTGTTTAGCTCAATGTTGCTCTGCTCAGGCTCCGCTGCCCAAACCGAGACAGATTACCCGGATTAAGGAGGTCCCCAAGAAGGTGTCTTTCCTCAACACAGATGAATTCAACCAGCAGGTGACTTATCTTAAGTGTTGACAACTTGACAGGGTTTTTGCCCCTGGGACAATGAGATCTATCTTTGGTAGACTACCAGGTGACTGGCAAAGAAGTCTTGACAACTTGACAGGGTTTTTGCCCCTGGGACAATGAGATCTATCTTTGGTAGACTGCCAGGTGACTGGCACTGGCTCGCTGCCAGTAAATATTTACTAGATACACAAAATGTCAAGGTATAACATTGTTACATATAAAAGTGTGTGTGTGTGTGTGTGTGTGTGTGTGTGTGTGTGTGTGTGTGTGTGTGTGTGTGTCAAACACGTGCTTGGGGTGTAGTAGTGCACAACAACGGTGTTGACAACATGACAGCTCTATAGCCCCTGGGACAATGAGATCTAACCTTGGTAGACTGACCGGCACTGGCACTGACTCTCTGCCAGTACATTTTTACTCGATGCATCAAATGTCAAAGTATAACATTGTCATTGTTAGATATAAGAGATGAACAGTGTGATGTTGCCCAACAGGAGCGGGGCTGTCCTCCAGAGAAGAGGGAGAGCTCCAAGCTGCCGCCCATTCAAAAGGTAAGCAGGTAGCCTGGTGAGACTTTCATAATTCATAAAGATAAACAGCTCAGACTATGATCACACAGGGGGCGCTGTTTTATCTTGCTCTAACTGTGGGGAGGGTGAAGTTTTTCTATTTTGTGAATGCAATGAGCTTCCATCTCATTTTAAATTGTGTTTAAAATATGTATATTAAGTATAGTGTTAGAATTAAGATATACGCTGATATGATTTTGTGATTGTAAGATTACATGGGAGTTGTACTCTGTTGGGTTTGTCAGGGTGCCTCAGAGGGGACTCTGATACCTCCCAGCAGCACCCACGAGGACGATGAGGAAGAGGTGTCCCAGTTCTCCGAAGGCCAGCTGATCCCAGCGAGCTCCCAGTCCTACTCTGAGGATTCGGAGATGTCAGAGGAAAGCATTGCAGAAGGTAAGAAGACATGCAAATGCTAAGCATCTTCTTTGGTCGGTCCTGTTGGGCAACAGGAGAGTAATTGTCAAGTTATGTCACAGTTCTGTCGATTTTACCGTCTGTTTACGTACCAACTCTATGCTGTTGCTGCATCACGTCTCTAAGCAACCAGCGACACAAAACCTGCGAGGCACCAATACATCAATGTCAGCCTTAACCGCAGAGCAGTTGAGCCCTGCGTAAAATAACTCCAGTCCTTCAAAGTAGATCGATTTTAAAGTAGTTTAAAGTGGGACATGAATAAACCAATGCTGCAGCTCATGTTCTGCTATGGTATCTTCTATCCTTCCTGGTGTCCATTACTGTCCAACTGTAGGATCAATTGTGATATTCATGCACTGAGTCTCTTCAACTCTCTGGTTTGTGGCGCAAAAGGAGAAGTAATACCCTCGATGTTGAATTCCATTTTATTTACATTTTAACATCAATAATTATATAATCATAATAATTATAAATGTTATCGATAGAGTACTCTTAACAGTATTCCAAGACTTAATGCATTGATGTAAAATACATTGAATTCAAATGAGATCAAGGTGCGTTTGGAGGGCTGAAATGAGAGGAGTCTGTTTCAGAGTTTACAGATGGAGAAGTAGTTGGGGCGTCATGGAAGGCTGTGGTTGGGAGGGGGGTGGCGGAGGACAACGGTGAGGCAGCTTATCGGTCTGAGGCTGGTGCCGCCTGTACCTAGGTACTGATTAACCTATGGAGCTCCTATGTAAAGTTTTTACCCTGGTCATTCACAATGGATCTCTCTCTCTCTCTCTCTCTCTCTCTCTCTCTCTCTCTCTCTCTCTCTCATATGTATCAGACATTGAAGGAGCCTCCTCAGTGGTGGGGGGAGGTCAAGAGGACCTCTCTGACAGCGATGACTGTATCGTCCCTGGGCAGAGCTCGGCTGGGACCAAGGTTTGTTAAAGCCAAGAAACGGCTTTCTTTTCTGGGCCCTCCGGCCCGTGGGCCTATTAATGTCATCAGGTTATTGGCGAATTGGCTATTCATTATGTTTATACCAAAGCTTTGTTTAAAATTTGTAACAATGTTATCTTGATAATAATCAATATCTAAACATTGTGAGATACTCTGGTTTAAGCGGAATGAACCACTAGGGAGCGTCTCATCATTGGAAAAAAAAAACGATCGTTGTGAAATCGAAGTACATTATACAACGTTTTCTCCTTGCGTATATACAAATTAAATGTAAGGTCTTTGAAATGCTGTTTTGAATTTGTCTATTGTCGCTGTGTAATACCTACGCTCACCTCCAGTCCTCTGAGCGCCTGCGTGTGGAGATCGTGTCGGTGAACCTGAAGCCGGAGTCGCGGGCGGCCCACGACCCCAGTGTGGTGCGTCTGTTTGTGGAGTACTCTCTCCTGGACCTGCCCTCCGAGGAGACGCCCCTGTCCCTGCCCAAGCCAGCGCCGGGCCAGAGTGTCCACTACAACTACAGCAATGGTTAGCTATCCCATACACTATCACTGCTTTACGCTCTGGTGAGAGGGTATTGGTAAGACCGAGGCTTGCTCGTTTAGACAGAGATCGGCTCGTTTAGACAGAGACCGGCTCGTTTAGACAGAGGCCAGATCGTTTAGACAGAGACCGGCTCGTTTAGACAGAGGCCGGCTCGTTTAGACAGAGACCGGCTCGTTTAGACAGAGACCGGATCGTTTAGACAGAGACCGGCTCGTTTAGACAGAGACCGGATCGTTTAGACAGAGACCGGTTCGTTTACACAGAGACCGGCTCGTTTAGACTGAGCCGGCTCGTTTAGACTGAGGCCGGCTCGTTTAGCCTGAGGCCCGCTCGTTTAGACAGAGGCTGGCTCGTTTAGACTGAGGCCGGATCGTTTAGACAGAGGCCGGCTCATTTAGACTGAGGCGGCTCGTTTAGACTGAGGCGGCTCGTTAAGACAGAGACCGGCTGGTTTAGACTGAGGCGGCTCTTTTAGACTGAGGCCGGCTCGTTTAGAAAGAGACCGTCTCATTTATCGTGCCTTCATCCCAAAAGTGAAGGCGTGGCGCAAATACATACATACATACATTCGTTCGAGTTTAAATATTTGAACTTTTCAGTGAACTTAGCTTCAAACACTCGCGCAACCTCACCCAAGTTACGCAAGTAGAATATTCGCTTTTGGTCTGAAGGCACCTTTATAAGGAGGCCTTGTCAATGTCATGGATTTTAGTTTATTAGGAGACCGGCTTGCTTAGAAGGAGGCCAGGTTGTTTAGATGGAAGCAGGCTTCTTAAGAAGGAGGCTGGCCGGTTTGTAGGAAGGCAGGGGGAAAAGCTGTGTTTCAATTACCCGTCAAGTCCTTCCATCAAAAGATACTTAAACTTTTTTTTTTCTTTCTACCATATCCTATTTCAACAGTGATCCACGTGGACCAAGAGAACAACAGGCAAAGGAGAGAGCTCCTGAGAGGTGTTCTGGAAGGTCGAAACCCTCAGATGGAAAGGTGTGCAGAACCTTATTAAGAACGGGACATATCTACCCTTTAGATGTCGGGTAGATATAACTTATAATAACATGACAGACAGAATAATGATGGGGTAGGTGGTTTTCAGAAAACAATCAGAAACCACAATTGTTTTTCTAAATAGGTTGTAAGTGATGTCAGTTGAGCATGGGATAAATGGTGCGTTTGTGGTTCTGGACAGCATCCGGTTCACGCTGGTGAGCGAGCCCCCGGAGGAGGAGGAGCAGGAGAGGGAATGTGAAGATGTGGGTGTGGCCTATCTCCGGATCCCCGACCTACTGGAGAAACAGCAGGACTTGATGGAGAGCAGGCTGAACGGTACACACAAGCACAAAAACACACAGACACACACAGAGACAGAGGGAGAGTTTATCTCTTATATTTAACAACGATATGCTTTAACATTTTATTTATCTAGTAAATATGTAGTGGCAGTCAATGCCAGTGTCAGTAACCTGGCAGTCTACCAAAGTTAGATCTCATTTTCCCAGGGGCAAAAATCCAGTCAAGTTGTCAACTGCTGTAATGCACTGCTAAACCACACTACGACTCAAGCACAAATTAGAATTTGCTGGCTAGAACACGCAGCAAACACACGCATGCACTCACGCACACACACTTTTGTGTGGAAGTGGAAATAAGACCTTTTTTTATTCATCTATAGCCGCACAGTTCTATATAATAGAGTTGTACATTATGTTATTCTGTATCATAAATTGTTCTATATTATAGTTGCATATTTCATGCCGATAACATGCAATTCTGTACACTTTATATTGTGTGCTTATATATAGGATGTAGCTATGTTTAGATATGTTTTCTACTTAATGAAGCATTTAAATCCTCTGACTGTATGACACCGTAGTATAACAGTTTCCGCACCTCTGTCTGAGTAATGTGGTCTGTTAACATGAGCGCTGTGGTCCCTGTGGTGGTCTGGTTCAGTGGTGGAGGTGGACGACAGCAGCGTGGTGTTGGGCACTCTGACCGTCTCCGTCGAGGCCCTGGACGCCCTGCGCTCCATCATGGACGACCCCGAACACGACTACACCGCTGTGTCCCATCTGCAGAAGGGGACATGACACGCCAAGCCTACTACTACGACGACGACGACGATTGCTGCTGCGGAAAAATCGTAGAAAACGAACACCCACCGTTAACATACACCAGCCCACTGTAATTGCATGTGATTGCAAAGAGAATGAGAACACAATGTGCTGACACTGACTACCCAAACTTGTTCAGAAATTAAGGTTAGCCTTGAAGGCCCTCGTTACATAATGAATTCAATAAAACAGAGCCCCGCCCCAGCACCGCGTTCAGTAAACAATCACAACACCGCTCTGAGCCTGCTATTCCCTGCCTCTGGCCCTCGAGCAGCCATCCTAGCTTGTCTGAGCTCCAGAGAGCTACTGACCATCTATCTGGCTCAGTATGAGCTGCTCAGTGAGCTGTCGTTTCACTACTAAGAAGGGAATTCATGAGAATGTACTGTTTTTTAACTTCTTGGTTTGATAGAAGTACTTCAAGCATAATGGAAATTGTTGACATTTTTGTGCAAGTTTTATTTCGAGATGCGTTGATACTGTAGTCGATTAGTGTTTATATTTCTATTGGGTGTTTCAAACAGTATTTTTAAACTTGAAATAGATTATTTGATGAGCTTGGATTGCACTGTATATAAAGTATATTTATATAAAGTGTGAAATGACATCCACATAAATTATGTTGATATCATAAATACTTCAATGTAGACCCTGGTGAATCGACTGTTTCTTGCATCAAATCTGCTTGTATGTAGAGACGACTATGATGATATGTTTATTTGATTCGAATTGGATACAAATCATGCATTTGAGCATGACAAACCAAATCTGCGTTGAATTAATCGTTTCTTTTAACGGTATTTAGTTGTACCTCTAAGCAGCATTTATATTTAGAATCTTAAATTCTAAAACCATGAATATATTTTGAAATGTAAACTAGGGGTTCCAAAGAAAATAGTGTTGACATGACAAACACGCACACCCGGAAGTAGAGCATTTCCTTTCCAACCATTCTCATTTAATATTTCGTTTAAGAATCTTTACAAGCGTTAAACCATGTATCTAATTCGAAACGTAATCGGGATTCCAAAGAGAATCGTGTTGACATGAGAAACACGCACAACCGGAAGTAGAGTATTTCCTTTTCACCCATTCGCTGCAACGCACTTTTAGTGGGCGTCGGTTGTGTTGACGTTATGTGGCTATTCACATACGATGTACTGCAGGAAATGACCTACCCGCAGGACTGTTCGCCGTCGTTTACTGAACCCTACGTTTTAGTCGCAGACGCGCTACGCAACGTAGTAACTGTCACTCAGGGCATTTAAATGGCCATACAACAAACCCCTCGTCTTTATAGCGCGTTCATAACACTGTTACACGTTTATTTTCTCTCTGAGGACTAGGACATTCGTGGTTTGGTTGTAGGGGTACGTTTTAAAGTTCGTAATTTGGGCTAACCTCTATTCGACAACTCAAAATGAGCGACGAGGACGAGTTTATGCAGAAAGCCCGAACTGGGTTTGAGGATCTGTGTCGAGCTTTGAATATGGACGAGGAGGCGAGCAGTGAGGCATGGAAAAGCTACGAGAACATCAACAGGAATTACACTCTGGAGGTAAACCTTAATGTGTCTAATATATCTACTGGTATATGGTGTTGTGTACTGATTTCTGCGTTCGAATACTGCGTTCGGACCCACGCGCTTATTTTAGACAATAACAAACTGTTACAGTGTGATGGGGTCACTTCTACAGTGTACACTATTACAGTGGCATTCACTAACTGTTAGTGTGATTGGATCACTGCTACAGTGTATACTTTTACACTGCCATTCGCCAGCTGTTAACAGTGTTTATCTTCTGTAATAATTGGCGATATTGAATTTCCTTCAGCATTTTGTATATTGTGTAAGTATTGGAACTTCCTTGTGAAGTGTAGATATTCAGACGTCTCTTAAAATATACACTTCTCGATATGGTTTTTCCATTGCAATGCGGTTATATTCTTACGTTACAACTGTATAATAACAGTGATGATCAAGTACCATCTCGCTGTTCTGATAGACGTATTATTATAATCATTATTTGAAACACGAATCATTAGACGCGTTTAGACATTCTGCTCAGTGACTAAAGACACGTAAGAAAACATTATTAACATATGACATGTGACAAATGTAAACGATGACATTAGACCGCTAGAGGGGGGGATTTCCAAAATGGTTGATTGCACTGGTGACACATGATGCCCCAGCTCCCAATAAAGAGTGTGACACTTTGCATCTGTCTGTCTGTCTGTCTGTGCTTTTCTGTCCTTCCCTCCTCCTTTCCTTATTGTACCACCACACCCACGACAACCTCACCCACCCAGGGGAGTGAGTTACACTGGTTGGCATGTGCCCTCTACGTGGCCTGTAGATCTTCTGTGCCAACTGTGGGTAAAGGCACCGCTGACGGCAACTATGTCTCCTTGACCAGGATCCTACGCTGCTCAGAACAAAGGTAGGTCAACATACAACATAGCCGGCGTCCACCGCTTCCCCTAGTTATGCCAGAAATAGTACCAACCGGTCAACGGTGAGTTATGTTTGTCCCTTTTTCTTAATGCTATCTTGTGCAATAGGCAGGGGATTTACAGTGTAATGCCTTGCCTACTCACTGTTGTGAGTGGCTGTAAAAAAGTTTCCCCCCGTCTCCAAAGCAATGGAGGACCCTGTCATTCCCTTTGTCTCAGAAGCTGATTTACTGCAACACACTCCACAGTCTCCTGGACCAGCTTACCACCAGCCTGTTAGAGTGACAATTGAACCTTGAAACATATAGTCCATGCCTGGTAAATGTAAGTTAGCAAAGTTGAATAAAACATATACTCATATAAAATGCAAAAAGAGAACAAACATAGAGAACACACATTGAACAATAGAATTTAGGGCATTTAAAAATAGATATGTTGGTACATTATCCAAAGGACTCGAAACGTATGTATGTATTGAGCAGATGTCTCTCTATCTCTCTCCCTCTCCCTCTCTCTCTCTCTCTTTCTCTCTCTCTCTCTCTCTCTCTCTCTCTCTCTCTCTCTCTCTCCCTCTCTCTCTCTGTCTATCTCTCTCCCTCTCCCTCTCTCTCTCTCTCTCTCCTCTCTCTCTCTCTCTCTCTCTCTCTCTCTCTCTCTCTCTCTCTCTCTCTATCTCTCCTCTCTCTCTCTCCCTCTCTCTCTCCCTCTCCCTCTCCCTCTCCCTCTCTCTCTCTCTCTCTCTCTCTCTCTCCCTCTCCCTCTCCCTCTCCCCCTCTCTCTCTCTCAGCCTGGTTGAGTTCTTCAGTAAGATGAAGAAGTGGCAGGACATGGCCAGCGTGCCCCAGGACTTCCGGCAGAGCACAGAGAAGCTGGAGCGTAACTTCACCGTGTCGGCGGTCATCTTCAAGAAGTATGTTCCCATCTTCAGGTCCATCTTCAAGGCCCCGCCCGAGGAGCCTCCCCGGGTTCACCGCAGCCGCAAACAGAGGTAGGGGGAAACGGCAGCGTAACCACGGTGATAGGAATACACACCTCACAATGACAAATGCATCACCCCTCACCCCAGGAGACAAAGAGAGACGATCGTTCCTCTTGTGCTGCAGCGTTTCGTTTTTCAATACAGGTGGATCTATAGTGATAGCAATCGAGACAGCAACCAGAATCAACCAGCTTGGGCGTAGCATCCGCTAGGCAGTGTTTAAGAGACATTTGACTAAATCTAAATGGCCGTGGACAACCATGCATACTGTCTTGGTGGTATTGGTAATTATTACTGGTACTGACCTATCAAAAGGTTAGATTAATATAGATATTTATATAAAGTTGGCCTTAAAAAACAATATGACTTTTTACATGTCATTTGCTTAGGTGGCCTTTTGAATAGCCAAGACATACATACCTCAGAGGGCGTGTAAATACAGAAAAAGGATGTTACATTTTGCGGGGTTTCTGTGGGATAACCCCCAGGCCAGCCAATTTTAATAATGCTTTCAGTGCCCTTGCCAACCAGCGAAGACATGTAATGCATTCATGTGACACAAGCTTTTGTCATAGCATGAGACATTTGGTTAATTATGGAATTATGGTTATTGGAATCAAACAGAGAACATTCGGGTAATGCATTTAGGAATGAATGCTTAATTGTCTTTCCCTCCTCAGACGGCATCCGTGCACTGTCTCCGAGGTCTTCAACTTCTGCTGGATTCTATTTATCCATGCAAAAGGTAACCACGAAGAGACCACCAACCAAAGCACCAGTTGAAGTTCAGTTGAACATGTACACTAGTGTTAAACATGGCAGTTAAGAGGGGGGTATGTCCGGCAGAGTATGAAAGCTCATATACGGAACCTATAAAATGGTACAGAATCTCTTCTGTCAATCTCAGTACGGGCATTCTGACTATTTCTTCCTGTTGTTTTTATGTAAATATATTTTGACTAAATTTATTTGTGCATCATGTTCCCTTATTCGGGACATTATAAAACACTTTGTAGAACTCAAAAGTTATAGTTAGAATTAATGTGTAGTCATTCTAAAATGAGGGGTCCATCCTACAAATCGGAAAAAAAAAAATAGAATTGAGCCAAAGTGAGGCAACCCAAGCGTGTACCACCCAAGCAAGCCCACCAGAACATCAGAGTACAGTGAATTCAGAACCGAAGCGATGTTCTGGAAAAAAAACTGGCAGTGGGCCAGCAGTGCTGCTAAGCACCAACGATGCCCCGGATTAGATTAGTGTGGAGGGTCAGAGTGTCTACTGGGGCCGCGGTGGAGGGGGTGTGAACAATAGATTTTAATGTGAGGACATGTTCAGGCTTGTTGGCATCAGCTGGACATGGTCCAGTCAATCATTGTAGCCATGTCAACACAGACGTTTATATTAGTTGAACAAAGAAGTCAAACCAAACGTACGGAAAAACGACGCTGTTGCTGGCTTTGAAATTTGTTTAAAATGCCTTGCTCATAGGCACATCCATCTTCAGTCTTGAGGTTTAAACTGGTTAACTATTAGGTCTGTTTCCAACGGCTGCTTGGCTGTCAGTGTATCTTTTCCACCTCAGGACACAGAAATCCCCACATTGGTTAGAATCTGGGCAAATATTTGTAATGAAACATGTCTGTGCTTGCCTGCTCTTCAGTCCTAGAGGTCTAATAGAAGTGAGTTAAAAAGACAGGAAAGCCTTTTACTGTTATTCAGTAACTAACCTTTACCCTTATTTACCTCTTTACTATGGATACCATAGAAAAAACACACAACTTTAATGGAAGGAATTTAACTTTATTTCTTTCGTTATTTATTTAATTTTTATTCTACCTTTCTTTTGCTTGTTTGTTTGTTTTGACTTGTTTCTCTCTTTCTCCCTTAATGGCCTCTCTTCCTCTTCTTCCCTCATCCCGGTCTGCAGGTAACTTCCCCATGATCAGTGACGACCTGGTCAACTCCTACCACCTACTGCTGTGTGCGCTGGACCTGGTCTTCACCAATGCCCTGCTCTGCAATGCCCGGAAAGATCTGCTCAACCCAGACTTCAGAGGTGCCCTGAACTACTCTCTCTGTTCCTATTCGCCTCCCTAAAGACAGCGTGGGACGCCGCCCACACGTGATGCAGATCTTGCTTCAGTCAAATGGATTGTGATTTTAATTCTTTAGGATTGTTTAAAGGTTAAGAAGGTTAAGGCGATGATGTATCGTAACATTTCCAAATACATTCTTAATGCATATATGTACATCAGAATGTATTAAGAAAGGCTTTTAATAATCCATGTAACGCCAACACGTGTCTATTATAGCCCTAACCAAGAGCTATAAAAATGCAATGACAATTTCATTGGTTATTTGATAACCTCATCCTCCGTCTTCGAGGACTATCAATGTCTGACAGCAGTTCAGGACTGTATTTTTCATTTTGTTCAATCATCTCCAGTAGGAATGGGTAAACTACCCATCCTTTTTCTAAGTCACTAAGGCCTTCTGGATAAAGACAAATGTGCCCAACGCTGCTCTAGCTACTGGTTCAGGGACATCAGAAAACTGTATCCAGGAGCGAACCTGGCTGTTTATTTTTCACCACAGTTTACTTAACAGGCTGCTTCCTCTATGTGGGCTAACTGCATGTCAACACCACTTGTCTAGAACACTTATAAAGGGGAAGGCTGTGATCCCTGATAATGATGCAGGTCTGATCTCACCCCCCACCACACACACACACGCACGCACACACACACACACACACACACACACACACACACACACACACACACACACACACACACACACACACACACACACACACACACACCTTATCACCTCCACCAGTCTGCTTACTGTCCGGGAAGAAATACAGTACTTGTTACACCTCAGGAACTTCAGATGAAAGGTTAAGTTTAGAGTCAGCAAGAACACTCTCACAATGAAACAATGCAGCTATGTTATACAACCCGGGGACCCTACTTCACTTCCTTCAAGTTGATTAATGAGCCAATATATCAATTTTATGATGAAACGAGATCACCCAGATCTCTCTCTCTCTCTCTCTCTCTCTCTCTCTCTCTCTCTCTCTCTCTCTCTCTCTCTCTCTCTCTCTCTCTGTCTATGTGTGCTCTAGGCCTCCCAGAGGAGTTTGGCAGTAAGGACTACAGGCCGGCCCCGGGGTCCTACTGCCTGCTGGGGAAGCTGTGTGAG